>NC_133621.1:258354693-258482193 GCF_048593235.1 Sminthopsis crassicaudata
TTCAGAAGGAGACATAGATATATAAGATAGTGTCAGAACTACCACATTTAATTTGGAATATATAAGTAGAAAGACATTATATTGTGGAGAATTGTACCTTCATTTGTGTCTTTCTTTTCATATTCTTTTTTTATGAGTAAATGTTTCCATTTATTAATGTTTATTTCATTCATAATAATTAAAAGGAGTTGCTTTAAAAATAATCTGAATAAATTAAAAGATACATTTACTTCCTCCTAGGCTCAATTCAGCTGGCTTGCTTGTTCAAGCTTTCCTGATCCCTGTAATTATTAATGAACTAGTCTTCTTCAACTTTTATATTTTTTTTGTCTGAACACATTGTATGTCCTCTTTTCCTACCTCATAAAATATAAAAAGAATGTTTGATGATCTTTCATTTAGTTTTCGTATCTCCAAAGAATATTGTTAGTGCCATGAATTGAATTGAGTCCACTGGTGATGAACCTCTATGCTTCCCTAGAGTAGTCTTCAGGAAACACACATGGTCTATTACTGGGATCATTGTTAAAGCATTACACTTCAGAGAGTTTCCTTTGCTGGCTTTAGCCCTTGGGAATCAAGGATTTCCACTACAACTCAGTACAACATTAGAGTAGAACTTTTTGTAGGATTCATTATGTTAGTAAACAAAAAACAAAATAATAAATAAACTTCTTTACAGATGTAATAAAATGTATCACAGATTATTATTGTTGTTGAGCAATAGTGAAAGTATTGAGAATTTTTAACTTTTTTCTGTATATCATAAACCTCTTGGGCAGTCTAGTAAAGCCTCTGAACCCCTTCTGAGATTTATGCTTTTAAATAATGAAGGAAATGCTAACTTTTAGTGAGATAAAACTTCCCTAACCTTTTTTTCCCCATAGAATTCTTTGGTTATACTACAAAAATCTAGACTACTTTTCATAATAATGTTTTTAAAAGCATAAAATAAAATATTTTAAAAGTAATCAATTATATTGAAAACCAAGTTTGAGTCTATATTTGTAAAGGCAAAATTTCTACAGGTAGCCCTGTTAATTACTACATAATTAAAAAGTCAACATAGAAGCTTTGAACATTGAAAAGGCAATGTAATTTTAGTAGTTTAGCCATAAGAAAGATCTGTAGTATTAAATACTGAATGTTAATTTTGGTTGTTGCTTAATTATCATTAATGCATCTGAACCCAATTGAATCATACTTTGGAGCCTCTGCAACATGAAGAAATAAACATCTTTGCAGCTGGTCTTTTCTGGAAAGCAAAAATAATGATAAAAATAAAATTAACTTGTAACATTGAGTGAAAATTGTTCGATGATGGATTGCCAAAATATTATATTTGGAGTAATCTACATCAGAAAATTAGATTTGCAATAAGTTTTATGTATTAACTATCAATGCTACATATTTAATGTATATATTAAAATACACACACTAATGAGCTGTTTACCAGCATTATTATTTTGTAACTCACTGATTGCTTATTGCTTTTAGTCTCAGTATATAAGAAGATTCTTTTTGTATTAAATTGCCCTTGCTAAATCTTGGAGAAATAGTTTTGGCAAATGAGTTGCTTTTAGACCTGGGACTTAAATACAAAACAGCTGTTGTTGAGCAAATACCATTTTCATAACACTAATATGCTTTCAGTTAATGGACTGGAATGAATTGTTAAACATCACTGCTACCATGTTTAACTACTGTTTGTCTTTCTCAATAGATGATTTACTTTCTCAATAGAAGATTTACACTAAGTGAAAGAAGAAGAATTTTAGTTAAGTAATCTATATTGTTTTTCTTCCCTCTGTAGATTCCACTCTGGAAATGTGGGGCTTTCCTCTGTGCCAGTACTTAAAGGAAGAGGGCTGGTGCTGTGGTCGAAATGCCAGAATGTCAGCATGCTTGGTATGGTTCTGTTTTTCCCCCCCTTTACTAAGAGCTTTATCCAGATGTTACAAAATTCATTGTCCCTGATTTATTAGGCTAAAGACATGACTCATACCCCAGATTCTTCAGAATATTATCATTAAATACTGTTTTGCATCATAACTTATGATAAAAGAAAATGGATTAACCTTTCAACTTTACACATTAAACACATGATGTTATAGTTATCAATTGTAATTAAATCTAGATTACATTATTTTTAATGTTTTATAGAACATGTCAACTGTCCTCATTCAGTCACCAGTTTAATTAACGTCATTCTTTTGTCAGCAGTTCTAAGATTGAGGTTGCTTTTTTTTAAACTAAGTTGACATTAAGGTTGTGAATATGTGTGAAAGTGTGTTTGTGTATCTGTGAGGGGAGGGAGAAAGAGGACAGAGACAGAGAGGTCCATTGTCTAAATAAATACTTTAAAAGGTCAAACATTTGCCTATTAAATTAAGAGTACCAAGTGCCTAATTCAACCTGAATTAGTAACTCAGTAACTAAAAATTAGTCAACATGTATTGTTCCTTATTTACACTTACAGTGGATATTATAAAAAATATATAAAATAAATATTTCTTTAAAAGTGGAGGAAATGATAAAACTGACTCTGAGTAATTAGGAAAAACTGGTTGCTCAAATATAAATGATAGAAAGTGTTCATCCCATCCTAAAATTCATAATAAATAGGAGGAAAATTATACATAGTTTGACATGAATGCATTTGAAAGTATATGGTGAAAGGGCAGTTAGGATCCCATAGCCCAAGTCCAGTAGCACTTAATTATGCCAGATTAGATGGAGTCACTAGGTAAAGAGGAAACACACTCCAAAATAATAATAGGACTATTAGAAGTGATGACTGAGCTGATCTTTAACAAATAAATAGTGAATTGGAGTTAAACAAATATTCCTGTTTTTTTTTTTTTTTTTAAATGATGGAGTCCTCAAGCTAAAGACTATTAAGTTACTTAAATTCCTAACAAAATTTTAGAACATAGTATCATAGTGATTGTTGGTAAACTTTTACAAAGGGGTATGGTGAACTTTAATATCTAGGATGGCTTTACCAGGAACAGGTCATATTTTTAATAATAATTAAGAGAGAGAGAACACCCTAGCTGTTTTCTTTTTAAAATTTTATTGTTACATTTTGTTTTTACTTCACAGTCATTTTCCTTTAATAGCTTTCCTCCTTTCCCATTGAACCTTCCCTTATAATAAAAGAAAACATTTAAGCAAAATGAGCAGTGCAGTGGACAAGTCTGAGAGATATGCTCTGAGAAGTATGCTCTACTGAGAGGAGAGATATGTTTTATCAGATATTCAGGTTCACAATTGGGCATTACAGTTAATTTGAATTTAACTTCATTTGTTTTTTAGTGTTGTTTTCATGTCATTATGGTAGTCATTGCTTATATAACACTTTATTATATCACTGCTACTGCATGTCATACTTGGGGCACTCAGTAGTATAAAAACCCCAAATTGGTTCATGCCCTGATTTCATCTACTTATCAGTTTGTCACCATATTCTAAGTTGTGAGAGTATTCAAGTTGCCCAGTAGGTAGTGAGTGCTGTCCTTGATCTGTGAGGTAGCTAACATTTCTTTTTTCTTAACCTGTGATCCATATAGCTAATGAGCCTAAACATACATTTCTCTCTTTATTTCCTCATGAATATGTGCATATGAAAGCCTTGATAAGGATTGAAATATCTCCATTGACCATCAGAGAGAGCAACTTCAGCAGCAAGCCTCCATCTCAGCAAATTCATACTGATAGGGTTCAGAGATACAAAGGAATAAAATTGAATTGATCTTATACATTTCAAAATTACAAACTCTTTAGCTCTAGAATAAGGGTCTAAAAATCTTGTTTTAATATTTTAATAACTATGTATCTTAAGTCTGACCCAACCAACAATGTGTGACATGAGTATCATTTTATAGATTATATAGATCTTTCATCAAACTAGGCAGAAAACTTGAACTCTATGCTGACTTCTTCATCCAGAGGCAAGCATCTTTTTTCAAGCATGTAGTTCTCTTTTTCTTTGCTTAGTCTGATGTGAAAGTCATGCTAAATTTGGAGTAGATGGCATGAAAATTCTCAGGACTTAATTTTCTCATCTATAAAATGATATAATAAAACTCTATGGAACTCTCCAGCTGTGTGTGTGTATGTGTATGTGTGTATGTGTGTGTGTCTGTAATAAATATGTATGTGTGTATATATATATATATATATATATATATACATATATATGTGAATGTATGTGTGTATATATACATGTATATATACACACATATATATCTACTATATTTATGATCACTGAATTATTATGGTCATTAAATTTTTGTTTTTAAGTCATTTCTGTCATGTCTAACTCTTCCTGACACTATTCGGCATTTTTTTGGCAAAAGTTATTGAAACAGTTTGCAATTCCTTCTCCAGCTCATTTTATAGATGAAGAACCTGAGGCAAACAGAAGTAAATGATTTGTCCATAGTCATACAGCTAGTAAGAATCTGAGGGGAGATTTGAATTTAGGAAGATGAGTCTTCCTGATCCAAGTCCTGTCCTGGCACTATTTTTACTATACCACCTAGCAGCCCCACAAGGTCATTGAATAGGGTTACTTATTAAGTTTGATCTTTCAAGAACCTTGAATAATTTTTCATTTATGAATAGGAGACACCTTGTTGAAAAAAATTATTAAATAGTATTTTGCTCTAATAAAATAATTTTTTCATGATAAGCAGTAAATGCAGTGAGATCTTATATTCTCTACATCTTTTAGTTTCTTGTTACCACAAGTTTACCTTAGTTTATACTAGAATACCAGCATAGCCAATATGGAGACAGGAAAGCTTAACACAACTGGAGTAGTACAGTACATTGATACTTCAGAAAGTATCTTTACTGAATAGCCATCGTTTCCACGTCATAGCTAAATAATTTTTCTTCTGTTAACTAGTAGCTGGTCTGTCAGTGTATCATTTTATTACAATCCTGAATCACTAGACCAATCTAAGTCCAGCCCAACCTGCAAAAAGCCAACAGTGTGTGCCTTGGCCACCTAAAAAGTTAAAAAATACTTAAGCTGCAGTGAAGAAGATGAATTCAGAATGAAATAAGTGATGTTCTATTAGACCTATCCATTTAGATCTTAAGGATTGTGCTCATTTCTGGGTGACACATTTTATAAAAGACATTGAACAGTTGGAGTGTTTTCAAGGCAGCTATCTAAAGGATAATGAGGGCACTGACGACCATACCATATTAAGACTAGTTGAAAGAACTGAGTATGTTTAGTCTTGGAGATATATGAGAGTCATCCTCAAGTATTTGAAAGGTTGGTATGTAGAAAAGGGATTTGGATTCATGCTGCTTGATCCCAGGAATTAGTACCAATATATGAAAGTTAAAGGGAGATAGGCTTTTTGTTTATATAAGGAAAATATTTCTAATAATTAGAGCTTTCCAAAAATTGAACAACCTTCTTAGGAGATATTTAATTTATTTTTATTGTCAGTGGATTTCTTCTTGAATACTTGCAGGGATTGGAAATGCACTACTGTTTGAGCCAGTCCCTTTGATTTTGGGATGTTGTTTTCCTGACATCAGGCACTGCCCTCTTTATTGCTTGGAATCAATGACTGTTAGTGCAGCCTAAGGTCATGCTAGTTTTTGTTTTGTCTTCTATGTCACACCAGTGACTCAGGAAATTTAAACATGGAGTTTAATAGTATCCCCAGATCTTTTTCAAACTGCTATCTAACCATCCTTATATTCAATAAATTCAATATCTCATAAGAAGGTTGTTCAACTTTTGGAAAGCTCTAATTCTATTTTTTTAAACTTGTAACTTATAAACTTTTTTTGAACCCAGGTATAAGACTGTTTGCCCCCTCTGAATCGTATCTTTTCAGATTCAGCTCAGTACTCTGCCCTGTCAGTAATTTTTTGGAATTTGACTCTGTCATCCTGTGTGTCAGCTTTCCCTCACAGCTTTCTGTTATCTGCAAATTAATGAGCATTCTATCTATACATTTCTTTAAGTTTTTGGTAATAACGTGAGTGGGACAAAGCCAATCTCAAAGCACTTCTAAAAACCTCTTGCTAAATTGACATAAAATCATTAATGACAAACTGAACCCACCCATTTTGAATTCATTAAAATTTATGATCATATAGCCCTTCATGTCTCTCCATCTTTTCCAAAAAAGAATAGTATGAACTACTTAATCAGATCCTTTGCAAAAAATCAGGCATGATGTATTCATAAAATCCCCAGGCCTAGCATTTTAGCAACTCTATACAACAGCAAAATAAAGTTAGTCTGCCATGACTTGTTCTTTGTGATCACTGCTGTCTTCTTCAGATAAATACATCTCCTTCGCAAATTTGCATAGATTATTTGTGCCTGACTTGTAGTTAAAGCCTTTTCATGCTTGTATTGGTTTGATAGAACACACTATAGAGTGATCCTGACATTGGGATGTCACTTTGGTCCTCTTCAATTATAGAAAACAATGAATGGACAAATGAACAATCTTTTCCAGATGTTCACTCACCATCTTTTTAATGATCTGTTAGAGAATTTTCCTAAGCATTGTTTAAATTCAGTACTCTATAAATTGTAGAATTTCTCTTCTTTCCTTTTTTTGAAAACTGGGTTTTTTTCCTTCCCTTAAGATACCCCTCCTTTTTTTTTTGAATACCCAAGAATATAGTTCCTGGGGTAGAGATGACTTAATTTCCTTAAATGCAGCTACAATAGGTATATAACTTTATTTTCTTTAGGAGGAAATTATGGAATTAATTTTTCAGAACTAAATTCTACAAGTAAATTTGACAAGCACTTGTAGAATTCAAAGTTTAGACTATCAGTCTTTCATGCATTTATTACATGCAAATGAATCTTGACATTTTTTTATTATCATAGAAACACCTGAGAAGATAAAACAAACTTTAGTTTTTTTTTATTTCCTTTTTCTCCAAATCTGATTTTTTCCTAGTCAATGCATTTTTAAAATTAAAAAACTGTGTATTTATTTTTTATCAAATTTATTTTTTGACACTGATTCCTAAATCAAAATTGAATGTTAATAAAATTACTTCAGTCAACCCAAAATAACTTTAAACTTAATGAGACTGAAAGCAAAATCCTACTTAATTTTAAATTATAAAAGGAATATCTGATATTTTCCTCATTATGATTCCCAGTTTTTTGATACAAAACAATTCTGATGGATACATAGAACTGTTTTATTGTCAAAATCAATCTGCCTAACTATAATATTGTCCAACCCACATCTCTACATGTCTAGTCTGATAGTTTTTATTACTGTAGAACACCCATAGCATTTCATTGGATTGACAATCTAAAAACCCTGACAGAAAAGGAAATGAGATTAGTTTAGCTAACTTGTTAATGAATTTAATGTCAGTTTCTTTTGGGATCACTTTTTTCTATATTCACTAGCCATTCCTTTAATAATATATTTTTGAATTTTTCTAGTTATTGCAGTCATACACATTACCTTTTATAGGCTCCATTCTTTATATATATATATATATATTTTTTTTTAAATTGGGACATTTGCCCTTTGCCAATCCTTCCAATTCTTATTCTACATACTCTTTCAAAGATCACTGTGAGCAGCTCAGCAATTAGATTTATCAATTCTTTCCATACCTTCAGATGGAGTTTATCTGAACCTGTCAGCTCACTTGTACTCATAAAGGACAACCAGGTTCTTGGGTTTTAACTCCATGTCAATTACTTTTATGCTGTTCTTCTCAGTTCAAAGATTTATTTTGGTTGGCAAAGAAAACAAAAGCAAAATCAAAGTGGATGAGTTTTACTTTTTCTCTCATCCTTTGTCATTATCAGTGAATTACAATCAACCTACCCATTCTTTGATATTTCTGTTATCCCCAAATAGTTTTTTTTAACAAGATTTTTTGTCATTCTTAGCATTCCTTGTCAATCTTAGCTTCTTCTGAACTTTTACATTCCTGTCATTCATCTCTTTCCAGAAATTGTTTGCCTGTCTATTCTGTAACTTTATTCCAAAAGGGTCTAATCACATTAGATAGACAAAACCATTCGATATAATAGAATTCAGTTCAGTTCCCTTTTATCCAGGTACTTTATAACTACTTCTATAAAGTTTCATCTGAATCACCAACTCAAAAATTTCCACCAAAACAATGTCTTGTCCAAGATAAGTCTAACCTCCCTACAGTAAGGGTTTTTAAGTATTTCCTCTGTGCAAAGCATTATATCAGTATCCAAAACTCAGTACATCCATTCTAAATACATTCCGTAAAGATTATCTGTGAAATCCTACACAATGAACTTTGTTTTTGTATTGAGTTTAAAATTTAGAGAACTATTTCTTTCTTTAAAATAAAAAAACCTAAGTTGTATGATCATAGTTTCATTAGACTTATAGATGGAAGAAACCTTTGAGCTCAGTAAGTCTAAATCTCACCCTCTACCCCTCATTTTAAAGATGAAGCCAAACACTTAAAATTATCTTACCGTGATGTAACTTGGGAATAGATAGAAATGGAAGGAAGAATCAAGTAAGATATAGTTAATTGATATATAAACTCTCACATAGAAGAAGAGCTTCAAGATGAATATTTAGTTGTCTATTTTTAAAACAAACAAGCCAAAAATCACATGTTTCCATCAAACCCATTTCTGTTCTTCTTTCTATGACAGTAAAATCACAACCAGCATGGCTAATTCATTTGTATTTTAATATATCTTTCTGGAAATGAACTAAGTGTTCCTATCACCCATAAATATTAGTGTGTTCTGGAGCTAACTGTCACCAGAGGATAATATTGTCCCTGAAAAGTTCCATGGTATTGTGTCTTTTGCCTTTCTCCTCATAGGAACACAGGAGTTATTTTTACTGGAGAGTAATAAATTGTTTTATTTTGTTTTATTTTTTAAATGAAGTCAGACTGCTCTAGCTGCTAAAATGAGCAAAACATTCAGACCACCTAGTCCACAAGCAGACCATAGTTAATGTCAATTCAAGATAACATATCAAATTCCATTAATGAAAATTTAAGGTATCAAATCCATTGCCTTTTTTTATTAGTCACATCATAATGAAATATATTCTGTCACATTCACTTAGAAAAGAAGCTATATCTGTAATGTTGTTGACTGACTTTCTGGTCAACTCAAATTACTGTCAGAATTAGACCTTTCTTAAAAAAAAAATACTGAATTTTCATTTATACTCCACAACCAAGTCCTAATTGAAGAACTTGGAGAGAGTTCATAGAAAAGTCATAAAGATGATTCAAGAAGCTAGAAGTAAAAATTTTGAGAAGTGTCTCAAACAACTGAGGTTATTTAATTAAGGGGCAATATTCTTTGAGTATTTGAACAGCTATTAAACTGATGATGACCAGCTGTTATTCATTTTCTTCTGAAACAAGAGAAAATAGATTAACTTTAGCAGTAAGGATTTAGTTTAAATATAAAGAAGATTTTCCTGAGCGATTAAGCATTGAGACTAAATTACTGAGATTATAGAATCTTCTTTTCTAAGGAAAGTTTTTTTTTTTTCTTTAGAATTTTAAAATAAGGAAATTAAGAATTAAAAGTTGAATTTAAATGTTTTTATATCTTCATCTTCCTTGTTTCGTTATCTCCTTTTTCAGATGATTACATTCCTGAATGCAGAACTGTTGACTTTAATAATTTTTGTCTAGCCCTTAAAAAACAAACAAAAAACTATGTCTCTCTTTTTAATTACCATGTGAACTATGCTTTTTCTTAACTAATAACCTAATGAAATAGAAACTATTTGAAACTTTCTACAAATTTAATATCTGTGAAATACCTATTTACAATTGTCTAGTGCTTAT
The DNA here is from genome assembly GCF_048593235.1 of Sminthopsis crassicaudata. Taxonomy (NCBI): domain Eukaryota; kingdom Metazoa; phylum Chordata; class Mammalia; order Dasyuromorphia; family Dasyuridae; genus Sminthopsis; species Sminthopsis crassicaudata. The sequence continues at coordinate 258,364,537 of NC_133621.1, forward strand.
AATATCTGTAATATTAGTTTTCAAGAGAAAGTGGGGCATTGTGGATACAACTATCAGCCTGACTTTGAGGGGAAAATACTTAGGTTTAAGTCCATGCCTCAAGCTTGCACTGCCTAGTGAGTTTGGGAAAGCTACAAAGATACTACAATTCCCCAAGGCAACTTTTTATATAACTTTGACTTTCAGAAAGAAAAGTTGTTGATTTGTATTTGAAGATGAATTTTTTTATTTGGAATCCTATTCCCCATGGATTCATAGATTAGATCCCCTTACTCCTCTTCAGCTTCCTTTCAAGAGATTGATTTTAATAAAGTCTAGCTTATAATGAGAATAATTTACTTAATGAATAATGTCAATAAATACAATTTGAATATCATATTTTCCCATTGAACTCTGTAACCAGACATGTTAAATTCTATTGATTCCCAAGCCAGTTAATGAATTTTCAGTATAAGCATTTGCACCTTTGATAGGATACAGCTAATAGTAGTAATCCAGAGGTCCCTGACCTTGGAATGCTATTGTTCTAATAATCTATCTGTCTTCTGGCCTTAGAAATACGATAATATAATTATATATTTCTTTTTCTAGATTTTAGAAAAGATATAGAAGTGATCCTGAGGTCCTCTGACTCTAGAGTGCTGTTGTTCAAAAACTCTGTCAATGATTCTCAAGTCTTTTCATGCCTTAGGATAGTCCTACAAACATTGCTGACTGTCAGATAACTTACTGGTCAGTGATAACTAAGTCCCTGAGATGATAATGAATAGACCACTCCTTAAACCTACCTATAAGCCATAAAATTAGCAAATAAGTAACATGAAGCTCTGGTCTCTCTAACTTTGTCCTATAAAAATTAATCTTTCTCCTGATTCTTTGTTAAATCCTTTTGGAACTTAGCTCTCTTCAATTGGCATTACAATTACAATAAACTTTGCCCCTTGACTTGGAGATGGAATGAGTTCAAGCTTTCAAATTCTTTTGAGACACCTCAAGACAACAGTCTGTGATCCCAATCTTTTGGGGTCTCCATTTGAACCTCAACACCTTGAAAATCAGCTCCAAATCAAGGCTGAATTTCTTGTTGAATTGATTGTAAAAATCTAAGGAAATTATAGAGAAAAAAATTAATGATGCAAATAAAAATATTGTGCATTCATTTCTTTTTTTTCAGGAAGCAACTGTTATGATGCTAATGGTTTCACTTTAAGAGGGAGGGAGAGGATCTTCAGCTTTGACTGTTAGCACATTTTCAACTTTGGCAACTCCTTTGTTAGAGCAAGCCTAGACTAAGCAAAACATCACTACATACAGTATGAGGATATATATATATATATATATATACACACAAATAATCAGCTTGTTATGCATATTAATATCTTTTTCCTTATTAACTAGTTGCCACCAGCATATCATTTAAAAAAAAAAAAAACTACGGGCCTGTTTTATGAGGATTTTCTTTTATTTTCTTTTTGATTATAGGTCTTTCTATCACACCTAGTTTGGAGGTTCAGCAGACATTCACAGGCCCAACACTATTGTTGATTGTCACAGAAGATTTGACCTGCTGTATTTCCAACCTGAACCAATTTGCTTCTCCTTAAACAACCCCGTGACTCCCTTGCTTATTGGAGCTCATGATGTTGGTGTCAGACTTAGTACAATTACTCAGTTGACTTTAGTCCAATTACAGCTCAGAACTCTCAAACTGGAGCTATGTTCCAGCATTCTTCCCATAATGGAGACTATACACTACACCCAGTCCAACAGGCTGTTGTTTAAAGAATCTGTTAGTTGGCTTTTCCTCTAATACAGTATTTTGATTACTGGAATTAGCAGTTTTTATATATTTATGCCAAGTAGTTTTTTTTTTTTTTTTTTTTTTTTTTTCAGTTAGAGAAGCTGAGTTCGAAAATCTTAAAATAATCTCTTTTAATTGCGCTCATATTTTACAAGTATTTTCTTAATTCAAAAAGTGAATACACTGTTATCATTATACAATTGTCACTGTTACTGTTTCTATTACTGTAGATAAATATTACATGCAAAAGATAGAGTGTAAAAAGAAAATATATTAATATAGATTGTAAGAAGAAAAAAATGTAAGTTGATATATTAGAGCTTTCTAGGAAGGGCTGCCTCCATGTTCTGTGCATTTCAATTTTAATTCTAGTTGTAATTTTGAAAATATCTGGAAGAGACTATGTTTCTAATATGTTTCTGATATTTGCAGTTTATTTGGTTTTGAAATAAAACTTAAATTGATCAATCATTTTATATTGAATACTAAAAAGTTTTAAAATTTTTTGTTAGGTTATTGGTATTTAATAGAAATGCCAGAAAATAATATGCAAGCATGTTTTATTACCTGGAGAAAATTTTCTGAATGTAATAAGCAACAATATGTGAAATGATTTAATTATTTATCATCTTGGGTCATAAAAAAATATCCCATCCTAAAAAGAGCCTTTCAGCTAAGTCTATGGATTTTAATTTACTAGAAGATAAAATTAAATGCTTATCCAAAAATTTGGAGAATGACAACATTGAAAAATGTTATAAAAAATGTGTCCCATGTCTGCTTCTTCTTTTAAAACACAACTAATATGGAAATATATTTTACATGATTTGGACACATATAACCCATATCACATTGCTTACTGTTTCAGATAGGGGGAAAGGGGGGGGGGGGAATCTGGAACCTCAAAAAAAAATTTCAATGAATGTTAAAAGTTGGCTTTTCATATAATTATGTAATTTGAAAAAATAAAACACTTTTAAAAAATGCATCCATAATATCTACTGAAACATTTAATAGTTTCAATACTGAAATGAATTCACGAATATTTCCTTTCTTTTATACTTTCAAACTTCTTCAAAAGTTCAAGCACATAAAAATGGACCCATCGCTACATACCCTATTAATAAGCACCAAATAATTCAAGTGCACTGATTAATATGCCTCAATGGCACTAACACTTTTGATTGTTTTAGCTTATGATGTATCACATAATTAATCTTTTTAAATGTTATATTCACAAGCCTTTATATGGTATGTTTATAAGAGAAGTTTAAATATAACCACAGCTTTATTTCTTCTTTTTAAAGGCTTTGGAACGGGTTGTAGTTGGCCAAGGGGTAAGTAATATTGTTTATTATAACCCAATGGATGACCAAGATTTTTTTTTTTTTCTTTTGGAGTGCTCATTATCCCTGACCTGTTGGTGAACTTGCCGGTTTCTAAGAGAATGTCAGGAAATTCAGAAATCAGCTTGGTCAGTCTTTTATGACTGCACCATGGCTTCCTTTATTTTGTATGACATCTACTTAAGGATTTTGTTTAAGGTCACTTTAAAAGTAAATTGATGAGGCTTCCAATGCTAAAATAGCGAAGTCCCTCTCTCAAATCCCCTTCCAAACAACTAGAAAAAAATGCCTTAGAATTTTTCTACGAGCAAGGGGAACAGTATACCAGCCAGGCAGGAAAGGTCTTTCTTACTGGAGAAGAATTGGAATGAGCATGCAGCAAGACTCCAAACCTGGGGCAATTTACTAGCAAGTTCTATGCTCCTGCATACCAGCAACCCTCTAGGCAAGTGATCAATCAGCCTGTGCAGCACAGCAAAGTCCCACTCCAGTGACCTCAAACCCTGCCCTTGGAACAGGCCAGCAACAAAATCCCTCCTCCAAGGTTAGCCATTTGAAAGATTTTTACCATAACAATCCAGTAGCAAGGCCCTATCCCTGGGACAGGCCAGCAGCTAAACTCCATACCAAAAGGAAGCCAAGAGGGAAGCCCCATCCCCCAGTACAAGCTTTCTAGAGAAAACTAGTAGCTAAATACTGAAGCCCAGTGAAAGCCAGCAATAAGACCCAGAGGCCCAACACAAAAAGCTTGGAACAATGCAAGATAAGAGCCCAATTCTTATGTCAAAGCACCAAGTTTCTAAAAATGGCAGAAAAAAAAAGGGAGCAAAAAAAAAGAGCTTGACTAAAGAAAGTTTTATGGTGAGAGGGAGGATCACTGCATAGATTTAGGAAAGGACATGTGAAACCTCAAAGAAAAATTTAAAACTACACCCCCCAAAAAATTCCTGGAAGAACTTAAAAAGGATTTTCAAAAGCAAATAAGAGAAGTAGAAGAAAAATTGGAAAAAGAAATAAGAGCAATGCAAGAGAATCATGAAAAAGAATCAGTAGCATGAGAAAAGATATACAAATATTTACCAAGAAAAATAAATCCCTGAAAAAATAGAATTGGCCAAATGGAAACAGAAGAATAAGAATTCACTGAAAAAAATAATTCCTTAAAAATTATAATTGAACAAGTAGAAACTAATGACTCCTTGAAATGTCAAGACACAATGAAACAAAATCCAAAAAGTAAGGAAAATAGAAGAAAATGTAAAATTTCTCATTGGAAAAGCAACTGACCAAGACAATAGTTCCAGATATTATTGTTTAGTAAGAAAAAGAAAGAAAATAAATACAGGAGAGAATATAAAAATTATTGGACTTGAAAGCAGTGATTAAAATTAAAAATAAAACAAAATAAAAACAAACTTTACAGCATTTTTAAGAAATTATCAAGAAAAATCTACCCTAATTATGAACCAGGGGGCAAAGAAAAAAAATTTTAAATCCCCTGATCACCACCTAAAAGATCTCAAAACGAAGACTCCCTAGAATATCATAGCCAAATTCCAGAGCTCACAAATCAAGGAGAAAGTATTGCAAACAGTCCAAAAAAACCAAATATCACAGAGCTACAATCTGATTGAAACAGAATTAAAGGTTTCAGTATTAAAGAAATGAAAGGCTTTGAATATGATATACTAGAAGGCAAAAGAATCAGGATTACAACTAATAATCATCCACCCAGCAAAATTAAATATAATCTTTCAGGGAAAAAAAGATAGATATTTAATAAAATAGATGACTTTAAAGCATTTCTAGTTAAAGCACCAAAAATGATTTTTAAAAATCTGACCTTCAAATACAAGACTCCAGGAAACAAAAAGGTTAAAAAAAGAAAAGAAAAGAAAGAAACCATGAAGAGAAAACATAAGAAATTCAAAAGTTAAACTGTTTACATATGCCAAAATGATATTTATAACTCTTTAACAACTTTATTATTATAAGAGCAATTAGAAGGAGTATTTATAGACAGAAGGTGCAGAAAAAAAGTTGACTTTGAAGAATGATATCCCCAAAACAAAGTAAAGAGGTGAGAAAGAAAATTGCACTGTAAAAAAGGGGAGGAGGAATTAAATGGGGAAATTATCCCACATAAAAGAAGCATGGAAAAGCTATTATGATGAAAAGGAAGATGGGGGAATAGGGAGTAGGGAAAGCTTAAGTCTTATTCATGAAATTTGGTACAAAGAAGGAATAATAGACACAGATATAGAAATCTATCTTAATCCAAAGGGGGTTGAAAAATTGATTTTTTAAAAAAGGAGATAGATTGAGGAAGGTGATAATTAAAAGTAAAACATTTGGAAGGAGGGAAAAGATGATGGGGAAGAAAGAGAGGGAGATAAGCAAATGAAAATTGACAGAGGGAAAATATACTTTAGCTCTCATAACTATCATAGGTGGGATTTATAACAGGAATTCAGATCTGGTTCGGATTTAAGAAAACTATTGGTATAATTTACCATATCATAACAAAAACATCAGAAATAATGTGATGCCCATTTATCTCTATCATTTAATACTAGAAATGTTAGCTATAGCAATAAGAGAAAAAGAAATTAGAATAGCAATGAGGAAACAAAACTATCACTTTTTTATGGGTAATATGATGTTATACTTAGAAAATCAACTGAAAAACTACTTGAAATTTTTAACAACTTTTACAAAGTTAGACATAAATCATAAATATTTTATATATTACCAACAGACTCTAGCAACAAGAGATGAAAGAAAGATTCCATTTAAAATAACTATACATAACCATATAAAATACTTGAGAGTTCACCTGCCAAGACAATTTCACCTATGTTTATTCTATGCAATACAAATCAAAATTATCAAGAAATTATTTCATAGAGCTAGAAAAAATGAAAAAAAATTCTTCTGGAAGAACAAAAACTCAATGATATCAAGGGAACCAATGGGGGAAAAAATGACAAGTGGTCTACCTGTGCCAGATTTCAAACTGTTATTAAGTAATAATTATCAAATAACAATCTAGTACTGGCTATGAAATAGAGTGGTGGATCAGTGGAATAGAATGGGTCCAAGTCACATTATATTAAGTTACCATAGTAATTTTTTTTCATTTTTTTCTAGCTCTATGAAATAAATTCTTGATATTACACTTCTCTTCTTTATGCTGTAAGCTTAATCTATAAATCTTTCACTTGTATTGCCAGTTCTGGGTAATCACAGTTTAGGAAGAAATGACATACAAAAGCTACCTGTATATATGCAAGTTATAATTTGGAAGAAAAAGGTCTTGACATGTTGACAATTTTTTATTGGATTACTAATTTGTGTGTAAAGTAAAAAAAAAAAAATGTTGTTGGCTGAAATGTAGAATTATATGCATAATTATCTCATCTTTAATGTCATGATGGCCCAGTATTTACCTCAATAAACTCTTCTTATAATTTTTTGTTAAACCCAATTTTAGAATTTCTATTAAAACTAATTGGAGAATGCTATGATTTTACTCAAACCACAACTCAGAACAATTAGCTGGGGACAAAAATAAGTCTAAATTTTAATTTTATAGTTACATGGTTGTTGAAAGAGTCAAGACTCAAAAAGACTTCTACAAACTAATTAGGAAAGTAGGCTAAAATTTTGAGTTTTTTTAAATAATTAAATGTAATAGGAATAAAAGTTAGCCCTAAAATTGGATTCCAAAACTTGACTATATAGGTAGTACAGAATAAAAGAAGGGGATGGCACATGAAAAAGATGCAGAGATTTTAATTTTGATAATGTAACAAGATCAAATCCCATTTGAAGCATCATGTTCAGTTTTCTAGGTGACTAATATATTTACTCCTCAAGAATTATTCAAGTAAAAGTTATCACATAGAAAAAGGATTAGACTTGTTCTACTTTCCCCTCTTAGTTCTTCCCCCTCTTAGCTCTTCCCCACTCTTATCCCAAGACAAAAGTAGGAAGAGCAGTGGAAGCCACAGAAGGGGAACATTTTATTTCAAAGTAATTCAAAGTTTCCTGCAATTAAAATTGTGAGCCACGCCATCTCTGGAGATGGATATACTCCATACAAATAAAAGTCTTCAAGCTGAGGTTGGGTATATGGTAGGCAAGATTCTTCTTCATGTATAGGTTGAACTAAATTACCTGTCAAATCTCACCCAATTCTCTGATTTGTGATTTTGTTCTCTTCATAGATTTCACTATGATTTTTGCTTTTACTGCAATAGTAGGTATATCTAAGGATTTTTTAAAAATATATACCACTAAATGATGGCTAAAATAATGAGGTAAATGAACCTATAATTTAATAATTCATTTTTAAATGAAAAAAAAAAATTGCCTCCTGAATATTTTGTATAAAATAGCAGAGTCAGGTTTCACCCAGTGTAAACTTGTGATTAACTTTATGCTAATTCTTGGGGGAGAAGAAAGAGGAGGATAAAAATGAAATAGAAGTTAGTTACTGAGTGTCCATGACTAGCCTGATTTTCATTTATTTTACATATCAGACCTTCAAGTGTACTCATGTTGCATTTTTTCATTACTGTATAATTTCACTATCATTGCTTAACCACAAATAAAATTACGACTTAAAACTTAAGAATTTTTTTTTTGGACAAGACTAGTTTAATCTAAACAAGATTGTTGTATCTAACCATTTAGATATAGGGAAATGTAATACCAAGTCACTGACATATAATTTACTACAAATCCTCAACCCAGAAGGAATTTTGAAGGAAGAAAAAATATGTGTGTGTGTGTGTGTGTGTGTATCCTGGTATTCTTTATAATATTACTCACTTTACACTCTGTTTTCATATATATAAATACATCACATTTGAAGGTATGAAATTTTTTATATCCCACTTTCCTATAATAATGCATCACTTTTATACAGTGCTATGTAATTTACAAAATGCTTTCTTCTGTAGATCTATCTAAGGTAGGCAATGCAAGCATTCTGTTCTATTTTTCAGAAAAAAGCTGAATCTCAGTGGCTCAGCTACTGTCACATTTCTACCTAATTGTCAGAGCTAGGACCCATCCCAACCCCAAAGCAATTAATCTTTCCATTGTACCTTGTGGCTTGCCCATATTCCTCTTCAAAAAGCAATAAGGTGAAACAAAATATGTGTTTATTTATGTACATATACTTACACACACACAACCTTAGGACCCTCATAAAATATTGTTAGTTTATTTATTTTTTTATTTTGGCTTATTCCTTGCTTTATAGTTTATATTTTCCTTTATTTTCTCTCACAGTTATAGTTCCTTTGAGTCCCAACTACAGAAGACCTTTTCAACTTTGGAATGGAAGAATTATAAAAAATTTTCTTAATGTGTGGATCATCATATTTGGAACAGCGAGTAATATACTGAATTCTCTGGTTTCTTTTGTTGTTATAATTATTTTTTTTTTCCTGAACTTGCAAACACCAACTAAAATGAGTACTTTTATATATAGCACAGAACATTAAAAAATGTATCATACATGAAATTACAAATCTCTATAATGAAACAGCTTGTTTTTCTTTTAAAATATGTAATAAATTCAACATGTAACTTTCAAAGCCTCTTTTGTCAGTTTGGTACATTAAAACAGTTTTTTAATTTTAAAAAATTCCTTCCTTACTTCCTCTACAATCAAAATTAATCACCACATGGGCCCTGTCCCAAAATAGATATTTCATTTTGCATTTTAAATCCATCTCCTCTCTGTCCCCTCTGGAATTATAGTTATTACCTTGATCATAGTTTATCCTCATGTAGAGATGTTCATCTTTGCATATTGTTGGTAGCTGTTGAAGTGGTTCTACCCACTTCAATCTGCCTCAATTCATGCAAGACTTTCCAGGTTTCTCTGAATTCATACTTTTAATTATTTCTTAAGGTGTGATAACATTCCATTACATTCATATGTTATCATTTTGTTCATCCATTTCCCATTTAATTGATGCCCTCTAACTTTGAAATTCTTTATACTACAAAATGATCTATTATAAATACTTTTGTGCATGTGTCTTTTTTCCTCTTTTTCTTTTATGTCTTTGTACTATGTAGACCTAGTAGTGATGTTGCTAGGTCAAAGAATTTGCAAGGTTTAGTAACTTTTTGAGCAGAGTTCCAAATTACTTCAGAATCATTTGACTAATTCCCAATAAAAGAAGCTGTATAGCACAGTGGATAGAGTGCTAAAGTCAAGAAGACCTGAGTTCAGATTTGCCTCTAATATATAATAGTTTTGTGGCTCTCGGAAAGTCTTTTAGCTTCTATTTACCTCAGTTTCCTCATCTGTAAAATAATAGCATTTACCTCCTAGTATGGTTGTGAGCCTAAAATGTTATAATACTTAAAAAGGCACTATATAAATGCTATTTATATTTATTATATGGAACAATTTTTTACATGTTGAAAGTTAGAATATCTTTTTTTAATTGTTTTTTCATGCTCTAAATCATTATTGATCAGAGAAATGCAAATTAAAACAACTCTGAGGTCTACACACCTCTCAGATTGTCTAAGATGACAGGAAAAGAATGATAAATGTTGGAGGGGATGTGGAAAAACTGGGATACTAATACATTGTTGGTAAAATTGTGAACTGACCTAACCATTCTGGAGAGCAGTATGGAACTATGCCCAAAAGGCTATCAGCCTGTGCATTCCTTTTAATCAAACAGTGTCTCTACTGGGCCTATATCCCAAAGATATCATTTAAAAAAAAAAAAAAAAAAAAAAAAAAAAAGGACCCTCATGTGCAAAAATGTAGCAGCTCTTTTTGTAGTGGCAAGGAACTGGAATGACTGAGTTGGGAATGACTGAGTAAGTTATGGTATATGAATGTTATGGAATATTATTGTCTTATAAGAAACAATCAGCAAGATGATTTCAGAAAGGCCTGGAGCAAGTTACATGAACTGATCCTAAGTGAAATGAGTAGAACCAAGATAATAGTATTAGCATAGTATTAACAAATTTATGGGCGTGGCTCTTTTCAACAGTGAAGTTTTTTAGACCAATTCCAATAGACTTGTGATGGAGAGAGCCATCTGCATCCAGAAAGAGGATTAAATATGAATCATAACACAGTATTTTTGTCTTTTTTTGTTGTTTGCTTGTTTTTTGTTTTCTTTCTTATTTTTTTTTCCTTTTTTGATCTGATTTTTCTTATGCAGCATGATAATTGTGGAACTATATATAGAAGAATTGTACATATTTAACATAGATCACTAGTTATCTAGGGGATAGAGGGGAAAGGAGGGAGAAAAAATTGGAACATAAGATATTGCAAGTGTGAATATTGAAAACTATTTTTGCATATATTTTGAAAATAAAAAGCTGTCATTTAAAAAAAAGAAAATTGCTTTTTCATATCTTTGTATCAATCTAGCAGAATGGGGAATGGTTCTTATCCTTAAATATCTCTCACATAAGACTTTTTTTCAGAGAAATTTTCAGTGAGATTTCTTTTCCAATTTTTCTTTTCCAGTTTTGACTTCATTAGTTTTATTTATGCAAATTTTTAAAAGTTTCTTGTAACTAAAATTATCGATTTTGTTTTCTGAGTACTTCTCTAGCCCTTGTCTTTCCCCTCTTTATATTTCAATTTTTACTTAGATATATCTTTTTTATCAGAAATTTTTAAGCCCCTCATCTATGCCAAGGTGTCATTTGACAGGATGGGATTTGTTAAAGTTATAAAGAATAAGGCCTACTTCAAGAAGTATCAGGTGAATTCCCAGAAAAGAAGAGAAGGGGAAGTGGATTATTATGCATGAAAACATTTGGTAATCCCAATTAAAAACAAATATAATACCAAAATATAGAATGATAGTCTGAGTCACTAACAGAAATATCATCCGCCACATTGCTTATTCCCATAATGAAAAGAATATTATCTGTGCTGCTTCTGACCATGAGTTACCAAAGTATGATGTTAAGGTTGACCTGCTAAATTATGCTGCTCTTTATTGAACAGATCTGCTACTGGCCCTCAGGTTTCTCAACAAATATGGCATGGACAAAATCTGGGAAAACCAAGTGGTAGGGACTGGAAAGGAGTGCAATGTGGAAAGCATTGATGGTCAGCCTGGTGCTTTTAGATCCTTCCTACCTGGATGCAGGTCTTGCCAAAGACCTGCCACTGGAAACAAAGCTGTTAAGAGAACTGTGGATGGTGGTTTGTCTATTTCTCACAGTACTAAAAGCTCTGAATATGATTCAGAAAACTAGAAATTCAATGCTGAAGTACATCATAAACACATCGTAGGCCAAAATGTTGCAGATTGTATGCATTAGCTCTTGGAAGAAGATGAAGATGGTTATAAAAAACAATTCTCGCAGTACATAACAATAAAACTCATTATGGAGGCAATGTACAAGAAAGCTCATGCTGGCATACTGGGGACCCCAATATATATATATAAAAAAACTCAAAAGAAAATATGGAACTGCCCCCAAACTTCCCTTGCCCAGAAGAACTAAGTTGTTCAGAAGAAGGAAAGTTCGCTTAGAGCCTAGCAATGCACAGCTGATACTTTAAAACAGTGAAGATTTTCAGATTAACAATAAATGTATTGAATAATAATAACCAAAAAAAAGAGAGAGAGATTCTTGGAAGCCCTCTATTCCATTTTCTCCCTGTAACATTATACTCACTTTTACCAAATAGGCTTAAGTTAAATCTTTAATGCATGAATTCTTTGTTGTTCCTTCTATTTCACTGTTAGTCCTTTAATGGATTATTTGGGCAGGATTATACCTCTTAGATTCCAACATGCTGCCATCTTCCCATTATTTCCAAGTCTTTATCTTTTTTTCTAAAGTGTTTTTCCTTTTGTGTAAATATATATATGTTGGTTTTTTTTTTTTTTTAGCTGGCCACTGAATCTTTGTTTTATCGTGCTGTTCTTCAAGAGATTATTAAAGAATGTTATGGCATCGCTGAATGGTAAGAAGATTTTTTTAAAAAAAATTTTAATAGTTTTTATTTACCAGATATATGCATGGGTAATTTTACAACATTGACAATTGCCAAACCTTTTGTTCTAATTTTTCCCCTCCTTCTACCCACCGCCCAGGTGGCAGGTTGACCAATACATGTTAAATATGTTAAAGTATAAATTAAATACAATATATGTATATATGTCCAAACAGTTGTTTTGCTGTACAAAAAGAATCAGACTTTGAAATAGTGTACAATTAACCTGTGAAGGAAATCCAAAATGCAGGCAGACAAAAATAGAGGGATTAGGAATTCTATGTAGTGGTTCATAGTCATCTCCCAGAGTTCTTTCGCTGGGTGGAGCTGGTTCAGTTCATTACTGTTCTATTGGAACTGATTTGGTTCATCTCATTGTTGAAGATGGCCACATCCATCAGAATTGATCATCATATAGTATTGTTGTTGAATATACAACGATCTCTTGGTCCTGCTCATTTCACTCAGCATCAGTTCATGTAAGTCTCTCCAGGCCTTTCTGAAATCATCCTGTTGGTCATTTCTTACAGAGCAATAATATTCCATAATATTCATATACCACAATTTATCCAACCATTTTCCAATTGATGGGCATCCACTCAGTTTCCAGTTTCTGGCCACTACAAAGAGGGCTGCCATAAACATTCTTGCACATACAAGTCCCTTTCCCTTCTTTAAGATCTCTTTGGGATATAAGCCCAGTAGCAACACTGCTGGGTCAAAGGATATGCACAGTTTGATAATTTTTTGAGCATAGTTCCAAATTTCTCTCCAGAATGGCTGGATGTTGAATGGTAAGAAGATTTTAATCCAATTTCATTAAATTATAACTGCAAGAAGCAAATTATTATTAAAGTTCATGTGTGGTATCAAATTATTTTTTTAATCAGTGGATGAAGCTATATGTATAGTAAAGTTGTTCTATCAACTCTGCAGTATGTAGATATTCTCTTAATCCTATTCCTTAAATTCTTCATCACTAAAATGAGGACCATAATAATATCATCTTCCTGTACTGCAGTGATATTGCGAGGATAATAGGTTAAATGGGCTTCGAAATTTAAGAGAGGATTGTTATTGGATATTATATATTATTGTTATGTAATCCCCTTTTTTGTTTGCCTTGGATTTTTGTACCACTAAAATTAGAGAAGGAAAGGGGAATTAGTACTATCAATCCAACAGCTACTATTACTAGGAATATAATCTTCCTCCTTCAGTAGGAGTGTGAATAGTGCCAATTGTGACTGAGTAGGCAAAAGTCCCAGACTTGGAAGAAGTCCAGTCATTTGGATTCTTGTCTACCATTCACTTGCTGGGTATCATAACCCTATCTCTTTAAAAGAGAACAAGTATTGGAGGAGTATGTAACATAATAAATATGAAAGTAAAAATCACTGTGAACATAAATGTGATTACTGTTATTCTTATTCCCGGAAGTCATATATGTGCTTCAAGGACATATCTTTCATAAAGTCTTCTCTTTAATTAAGACCACTTTGACCAGATGGCTACCAGAAGAATAAAGCTGCTGGCTAGACATGACCACAGCACTCCATTATACAGCACTTAGAATCTCTGCCTTCTATGACTAGGCAGCAGAGTATTATTTCTCCTTCTCAAGCTGAGAGTTTGACTTTTTATTCTGTTACTCCATCTCTTTTCTTCTCTGTGGTCCACCCTAAATTCTCCCTTTTCTAAATTTACTTTTTTCTACCTAAAGAACATAATTCAATAGTTTATTTTACTATTCTTTTGTAATTACAAAACTGTATTAACAATTTTAACTTTTAATTGTATTTACCATGATTGTAAAACAGTATAATTGTGATTATAATATTCAGTCCAAGTGCAGAGAGCTTCATAATTGATATAGGTAATATGTAACATATCACCAGTGAATGAGCAGCAGAAAAATTTGTTATCAAGAATGTGTATGGTTTGAAAGCCATATGAAAGAAAATCTTCTAAACAGCTTTGTGACCAAAATCTGTCAGAAACAATTTATTAGCATTCAAGCATTTCTGCTTAGAGAGAGATTCTAAGGGATAGATTCCCTGTGAAAAACCAACAGTTCTCTGACCCATGCAATTTCCAATTTACATTTTATAGAAATTATAAACCAGAAACAGAATAAATTGTCAGCAAAGTAAAACAAAGAATAAAATAGAAACATAGGGCTTCAGATTGACAAAACAGAAAAGTAGTCATGTTAATGCCATTGCATCCTTGGAAAAAAAATGTTTTCCCCAAACTACTCCCCCTGAGACTGTCCCTATTCAGTCTGGTCTACAGTAAACAAGAGAGAGATATCTCACTTGTTTTGAGTAATAAAAAAAGGTTTCCCCACTCTTTAATTTTGTCATGATAAAAAGATATTTTCATTCTTAGCTTAGCTTTCATCAACTCTCTAATGAGGAATTAAAACCACTACTTGAAATTTAGTCTTTTCTTTAAGGATTGATGATTGAAAAGAGAACAGAGACTTTAGAGCTGGACATTGTTACATTAGTCTTAATTTTTTAGAAACTAAAAGCTGGCTCCCTAGTGTCAAATAGGGGAATTGTTTAGGCAACAAATAGGTCAATCTTGTGCAGGCTATGTCTGCAATTAAGCCTACCATTTCTCTCTTTATCATAATTGAAATTTAGCATCATTTTGTCTAGTAATTATCCAAATGAGGGCATTTATGTTTTAGATAAAAAAATAATCAATATGATAAATAAGGAATGTCATAGCTTATGAACACCCAACATTGGGGAAGAAAATTGTGCCTAATATGTAAGAAAAAAGTTTTTGCCTTTTCACTGATTTGAAGCAAAGGGCACCATCATTTTTAATGAATCCATTATAACCCAGCCATTGGAGAAATCTGAGTCATGTACAGTTTCTATAATCATGAGTTATTTAGCCGGATTTCTTATTTTTAGGTTACTGTATTAAAAAAAAATAAATTTAAAAGCCATATAAGAACTAGCTTGTAAAATGAAAACACAGAAACACAGTGAGGAAAATCAAGACTATTTTGAAATGAATAAATGTGCATTTAAATTGAAAAGTTGTTCAGACATAGTTTAGAGCTCACCATGTTAAGAGGTCCCCCATTTTCAGTGAATTAATTGACAATTTTTCTTCTACCTCTGACTTTTTAAGTGTACTTTTATAGTCTTAAAGATTTCATGTTGAGGAGTGCATAAAAAGACTACAAAATAATTGTTGTCATAAAATAGTTTGAGATAATAGAGAAACTGAATTTCTTTCCTTAAGTTACTGTGGTTTTCCATTTTCCTTGTATACACTGTTTCCCTGGTCTACCCTTCTCAAAATTCTCAGTCATTAGTATTATTTCTTAATTGCCATGTGTTCTTTTCTTTTTTAAATTGTGGTACCAAAAAAATTCTAGTTACTTGAGTCTCATATCATTCACAGACTTTTTGAAAATGCCTTTTTAAAGAACACGACTAACAAATGAAGATTTACAGAGCTTCATAAAAACTTGGAGGTAACCAATAGAAAACACCAAGATTGGTTGCTTTTCTTTTGTTCTGTCAGAACAGAGAAACAGACAAACAAAAAATCCCTTGGAAGAAGAGATGATGTTAAGTTCTGCTGGTTAGATTAGCCAACTAACCAGAGCTTCTCTAAGGAGTAGAGATGAACATGCACTGCAGACCACCTTCTGGAGTTCTGAGAGTTACGTTCAGCCATAAGTTCTGTTCTTTCACTTTCAGGTTGGCTGCAGTGATTTTACCTTTGTTGGTGTTCAATCATTTCAGTCATATCCATCTCTTTGTGACCCCATTTAGAGTTTTCTTGGCTAAGATACTGGAGTGATTTTTATTCCTTTCTCTAGTTCATTTTAAAGAAGAGAAACTGAGACAGACAGGATTCTGTTAGACCCATCCTACATACTACATCACACAATTACTAAGTTTTTGAGGCCAGATTTGAACTTGGAAAGATTAATCTTCCTGATTCTAAGCCCACTGCCACCTAGCTACCCTTATGATTTTGTTTAGGTTTATGTAATATATATACTTTAAAATTCTCCTGTGCTTACTCTCCATTTTCTCCTTGACTTTGTAATTTTCTTACAATTTTCTGAGTTATTTCCTATTCAATCAACCTTATGATTATCCTGTTTTTGATTGCCTTTCCCAGGGATCATGGTCAAATAGTAATAGAGCAGTCTTTACCCCATTACAGAAAGCTTTTACTCTCACTTCCCTTTCTGTAGGCATTCCATCAAAGAGCTGAAATGAAAGGTGTAGCAGTGCCCAATAGGTATTATTTTCAGTACTGTCAAAAATGATTAAGGCTGTCCTAAAAAGTACTCAGTTCCCCATCACTTTAGCTTTTCAAACAAATCTGAATGATAATTTTTCAGGAATATTATAAAACGCATGTTTCAGATATGCATATTCAGATTGAATAAAAGCAACTTATTTAAAATATTGTAGGAATCTTAAAGTAGCTATAACTGTTAACATTCCTGAGTGAAAGATTTAAGAATGTTTGTTTTGAGCAACCACAGAATGATAATATGTGGGATATCCTTCAATCCACATTCATATATACTCAAGAACTGAGAAATGATAACTTAAAATCTTCTGGATGTGGCAAAATGATCATGAAAACATCCAAAAGAAACTTAAGCAATTATTGATACATGTTGAGACTTGGGATATGATGGAGAGATGGTTAAAAGACAAAAGAAATTCAGTTTTGAATAGTATCTGCAATGTGTACTTTTAAAAATAACTTTCAGAACCTTCTTAGGCCAGATATTGTTTTGTCTCAGTTGGATATATCCCTAGAACTTTTCCCAGTACTAAGCACAGAATATATTCTCAATAAATGAATTGAATTGGATTAAAGCACCAGAAGTGCTTGTTTATCCAATCCTGAATAGCACCTTCCTCCATAATATTTCCAGTACATAGTCATCCATAAAGCTCTATGATAAACTAGCTCCCTAGGTCTTGCCTTTCAACTTTTGAAGAGCTTTATTTTTAGAATTGTTTTTGCCCAAATTGACTTCTCTATAATGAAAGATAATAGAACTCGTAAAGTGAACTCCATGCTTCTGAGCTTAAAGATTTAGAAAAAGAGAAAATTTAGGAAAATGTCATAATTGTGAAAATATTTTAAAAGAGATTATTAATGTGTGATCATTATAGTCAAATCATCTTGAATTCAATGGAAAAATTATCATAAAATTTAGCCTGAAATTGTTAATTCCTAATTACTCCCATCCAGTCTTCTTCCTGTTATTATAAGGTATTTGATAACATTTTTGTCTTTGCCCTCCTTTTCTTCTCTCTGTTATTTCTTAATTATTTCACTTGGTGCCTAATTCTTCAATTAACACCAAGAATCATGAACATTAGATCTAGAAGAGACTTTTAAAAATCATTTACTTCAACCCATAGAAATCTACATATTTCCCAAAAGTTGCATAGCTATTCATTAATTGTATCACTAACACCCTGCTGCACATTTCTACATGGACATTCCCTTAAACAATTCAAGCTCAAAATGTCCAAAATGAGATTTATTATTTTTGCCCCAAATCTGACTCTTCTTTAAACTTTTATATTTCTGTTGAAGGCACTTCCATCCTTCTATTTACTCAAATTTATGACCTCAAGGTCAATCTCTTTTTTTTTCTTCTACCCATTATATTCAGTCAACCAAGTCATAGAATTTCTAACCCCACATCATCTCAACTATCCATTCTATACCCTTCATAGGCCAACCAAGTTCAAAAACTCATTATCTCTTGCTGTATATATTGCTTTCACTCATCTACATTGTAGTCAAAATGACCTGTATACAATCCCCCCAATTGACATTCAGTTTTTCTCCAATTTTGCTTGTGTTTTATCCCTTCTCACTTTTGCCTCTTTGAATCCCATCTTCCTTCAAGGTTTATTTCAGACACTTGAAGGTCATGGTCTTAGTCATTAACACTCTCTCCCCTTCCCTTTTTAAATTAACTGGTATTTATATATCTATGTGTATGTTGTAAACAGCAAGAGGATATAAGCTACTTGAGAAGTAAAGGTGGTTTTGTTTTTATTTTGTACTACTTGCATCTAATGCAATGTCAAAACTCTAATAATTAATATTCATAATGAAAATCTGAAAATTTAAATTGTTTCCCTGCCTAAGAAGCTATTTCATACAAAACTAACACATGAAAAAATTAACATATCAAATGAAGTATAGTCTTTATAGGACTGGAAAAAAATGGATTTTATATTTCAAAGAAAAAAAAAAGATTATATGAGGAATGTGCTGTTGGATTTGACATTAAATCCATAGTTTATCAGGATAAATTCTACTGGAGTAGAGGATATAGGCAATGTTTCAAAATGCAAGAAAAAAACAATCAAAACTACTGAAGATTATTTTATTCCATTGGGAGAACCAACGGTCTTTATATTCTTTCAAGAAAATTTTAACAACATCATGATTGTAATCATTATAAATTAACTTCTTTTGGCTACATATTGATGTGGGCTAGATAATATACCACATCAACTTTCCTTGTATATAATTTTGATTATGTTGTTCTTCTGTTCAACACCCATCAATGATTCCCTAGTGCTTGCCAACTCTGTTTCTGTTTACTATTTCCTTCCTTCCGTCAAGGTTCTCTTCACTCTCACACCACTCTTCTTTTCTAGCCATATTTCACATTATTGCACCCATAGCATCTGCTGTAGTCAAATTTAAATATTCAGTGTCTCCAGTACATATTTATTTATTTCCCACCTTTATGTTTTTGCTCAGACTGTTAGTTCCCCTGGAAGTCACCCCAGCCCCAACTACACAGCCACCTATTGAAATCCTCCACCTCCTATAAAATCTTACTCAAATGTTGCCTTCTCCATGAAGCATTACGGATTTCTCTATTTAAAACTTGGATTTCCTTCCTCAGACCTTGCATACCCATCTGTTTATAACTCTCTTTCATCATTTTTTTATGGTTACTTATTAGGAACAGTTACCTTATAATTATTTATTAGGAAGTTTTTCTCATATTGAAACATTACCTTTCAGACATTTCTAACTTCAATTCCACAAAGAAGGAGACTATAACTTGATTGCCTCTCTTTCCCTTGGGATTGTGTTTTTTTTCTGTCCATAGTGGGGTCAGTTAAATTTTTTTCATCTATCTACAAATATAAAATATAAACCTGAAAAATAAGTCAGTCACACCTCAGTTTATAATTCGTGTGATTTTTTTGCAAGTAGTTAAGCTTACAGAACTCATTATTTTAAGAGCATATGTCTAGTTGATATTATTTAACTGGAAAAGACTTCCTAGTGAGGTGGAGATTCTGCTCTTATCTGTAAGTTTAATATTATGAAACAAAATTCCCAACTATTGATGACTATTGACAAGCTGAGAACCACACAGAAAAGAACCCTTGAAATCTTTCCATTTGGCAGCAAAATTCAATATCAGATCTCAAAGATGAGGATTAGAAAATTCTTATCCAGGCCTTTTCCTCTTACTGATTCTTATCAGTGGTTCTGATACTTAATGACCCTATCTATAGGGTTTTCTTGCTAACTGTCCTGGAGTGGTTCGCCATTTCCTTCTCCAAGTAATTTTACAGATGAGGGAACTGAGGTAAACAGAGTTAAATGACTTGCACAGATGATGTAGTGGATAAAAAGTGGGAACTAATGTCAAGAAGACCTGAATTCAATTGTGGCCTCAGATACTGTGTGATACTGGACAAGTCACTTAGCCTCATTTGCTTTAACCCAAGAGAGAAGGAAATGGAAAAACACTCTAATATCTTTGCCAAGAAAACTCCATGGACATTATAGTCCATATGGTCTTGAAGAGTCAGACACAACTTAACAACAACAATAATATTAAAGCCAAAAATATAGTGTAGGAATAGAACATATGTTTTGTATATATAAGGTCTTTGGTTCTATCTCCAGAACTCTATTCATTTTTTGGCAACTAGGCGATGCAGTGGATGGAGTGCCAGACTTGGAGTAAGGAAGATTTGTTTTCCTTGGTTCAAATCTATGTGACTTTAGGCACATGATTTATTCCTTTTTGCCTCAGTTTCTTCATCTATAAAATGAATTGGAGAAGGATATGGCAAACCACTCCAGAATCTTTGTTAAGAAAAATCACAAAGGAGATCATAAAGAATTAAATACAAAAAACTGAACATAAGACCTTGTTCTATTATGCTTCTTGCCATAACAATTTCTATAAGTAGGATTATTGAATGAATTGCTAGGTTTTTAATTCATTGTGACAGTCTTCTGGATAATATCAGGCTACTTAGATGAAGACCTATAAGATAACATTCTATAATGTTAAATGTGAGTTGAAGAAGTGGGCTACAAGTAAGATAGATAAGGAATAAGAGAAAAGAGGAGAGAACAGAAAAGAGGAACAGAGAGAAGAAAAGGAAGGAAAGGGAAAATGTTGCTCATCAGATCTGGAGATGCAATGAAATTAGGAAGGGTAGGGAATTTTTGCATGAAATAACAGAATCAAAATGCTAAAAGCTTTCATTCAATTGGCATGGTGCTCTGAAGCTAACAAAATAAATTTAATAGGAAAAAATGGAAAATTCCATACTTGGATCTTTTAAAACATCATCTGCATAAGTACAGAATGGAGATGTGATTATAATGCTGATCATATGAAAAAGGACTGGGAGGGGGAGGTTAAAGTATGCAAGGAAAAAACTAATTTTACCTTAAAGAGTATGCAAAGAAGGAGTAATACAGTTCTACTGGGCCTTCAGATCATATCTGAAATATTGTCTGCTCCTAGACTCACCATTTTAGGAAGGACTATAGGTATCTGGCATGCAATTAAAGGAGAAGAAAAATAAAACCACATCATATAAGGAACTTTGAAGGAATTAGAAATATTTAACCTAGAGAAGAGAAGGTATCATGATAACTATCTTTAAATAATTTGAGTTATCATGTTCAAGGGCAGTTAGACTTGCTCTAGGAAAAACTCTAATCAATAGGAGGCAAAGTTTCAACATAAGAAAGTAGTGAGATTCTCATCACTAGAACTGTTCAAAAAAGAGATAAAACAACCAGAGGATTGATAAATTTAGTTACATCAATTGAGTTTTTGCTCAATTTCTTAGTAGATGACTTCTGAGATATCTTCTTAGAATTATATATTTAGATTTAGAAAGGACATAAGATATATAATCTACCCCGCTCCCCTCATTTGAGAGGTATGGCAATTAAAGCCCCAAATCACAAGCATAGTGGGTAGCAGAGCCAGAATTTAAACTTGGTTCCTCTAACTCCAAATTCATTCCTCTTCCAAAATTCAGTAGTTCTTTGATTTGATCATGTGTTATTTACTAGTCACTATAGGGGAATAAGAAACCCAAGACTGAGCCCTTAATCTCTTGAAGTTTTAATTGAAGAATTACAAAGGGTAAAAAAGATAATTCACAGTGCAAGACAATCAGAGAAAAAGATCACTATGATCAGGGAATATGTTCTAGAGCCCAGCTTCTTAAACTGGTTCATGACCCCATATCATAACTGAATGTGGGGGTCATGAAATTATGATTTACTGTCACTAAATGTCTGATTTGATGCTTACTTTATATATCTGTATACCAGAATCCTGTAAAAATTGAGGCAAAAATGGCCTCAATTAAAAAGCTCTATTTTAAAGGCAATATGCCATGATCTCCCAAGAATTTAGCTATACAGAGCAGATAGGAGGACAAGAATATAGTATATGCAAGTGATGTCTCACACATCAATATAGTCACAAAGTTTAGAAAGGGCTAGTGAATCCCAAATTCTAAAAGACCTTGAACTAACAGGATAAACACCATACTCTGCCCAGAACACTGAAAAAAGAGGAAAAATACTGTAATTATTATATGTTAGGAAGAATAACTTGTCACCTACTTTTTCAACTCGCACTTAATGTTGTAGAGTGTTATCATGTAGACCTTCATGTAGGTTTAACTGATACAGATATGTAAAAGAGATAAGAAAAAGAATAGGCCAGAGGCATCATGGTCAGTTAGGAAAAAAGCCAGACTTGAGATGATAAAAGCATCCTTCTTAGGATGGACTTCTTAGGAGTGGAAGTGGGATTAGAAGGAAGTGAGCAAGAGAGAGAACAAAGGAATAATTGGTAAGACTTAGTGATTAAATATGAGTAGTAATATACAGTACAATTTCAAATCCAATTAAGCTTTTGGTGGGTTATGATAGTGATCTGAGCTTCTATCTCTATATTTATTTCATATTTCTGAAACTGTATCCCAAATTATAGGGGGTTACATTCTGGAATTGTATAATTTGAATAAGGAAACTTAATTCTTCAATTTCCAATAACCAAACACACATGCACAAACACTGATCTTCAGGGCAAATATAATTATCAATAAGTCCAAACTCTGCATATTGGACTTGATCAATTGCAGGCATTGAAAATGTCCTTTCCATATGTATTGAAATCTTGCCACTATTTGCAGGTGTTGCAATGAAGTGGGTACTGTGAGAATGAACCAGTAAATTACAAGAAAATATCAGATTTTTTTTAGAATAAACTATTTAGGGGCAGCTAGGTGGCGCAGTGGATAGAGCACCAGCTCTGAATTCAGGAGGACCCGAGTTCAAATCTGGTCTCAGACATTTAACACTTCCTAGCTGTGTGACTCTGGGCAAGTCACTTAACCCCAGCCTCAGAGAAAAAAAAAAAAAGAACATAGAATAAACTATTTGAAATAAATGGTTTTGTCTCATGTTACTTTATCTTCCAATGTAGTATTTTTAAACATATTTTTCAAATTTAAAGCAAAACAAACTTTAAAATAATTTGTAACAATTTTTAAAAAGCCAAATGGAGACTATGCTTTTATCTAATAAATGCTCAATAAATGTTTTTGATTGAATATTAAATATGTATATATTATACTGTGAGAAAAGTATGAGATAATTCAATTTTATCTTTCAGTGATAAACATGTTGGTAAAGTTTATTCGAAGTCTACTTCCTTTTTGGATTATGTCAAAAAATCTCTGAAGAAGCTTGAATTAGATGACTCTAAGGTTGGTATCCAATTACCCAATGTTTTACTGAATTATAAGACATTGAATGAAGTGAAGTGTCATATAATACTTTGCTTATATTTTCCACTCATGGTCTTACTGAGAAATATTAAGTTGTGAAAAGAACAAACCATCATCTCTCCTATCAAAAACAGTGCACTATCCTGTGAACATTCAGAGGATTCACCATTTATATTTTGTATTTACATAGCTAAAAAGAAAATAAGTCTGATATAAAAAAATACAACACGTTTTGTGAATTAAAATTGACATGGCTGATGTAGACTGATTGATGATAGGCATCAAATATTGTGTTTCAGTCATGTGAAAAATTCACCATGGTTATTCTCTTTGGCAAAAGGTATGTTTATTTAGAGGAATAAGTTATAAATTCATACTTGGAATGGTAAATATGAAAAAGAGTGGGAGAGCAAATAAAAATAAGATAAGTTCCTCAGTGGAACTCAAAATTATCCAGCCTTATCTGGAAAGTTAAAATCTGAAAAGGACTTAGCACCCTAAAAAAGTTAGCTATAAGGAGGAGAATTAGAGTCAGGAGATACACCCCAAAGCAAGCATGGGGTTAGGAGATACCACATGGCATGAGAAGAGGTAAAGGGAAAGGCACCATGAGGCAGAGTGCTGTGGAAGGCTGATTCGCAGGAGGGCAACATCAAAGCCAGGGACCATAAGCTGTTTTATAGGGAAAATTTAGCCTTGACTGAGATGGCATAATGAATTTCTGACTGGATTATCTTCACAGAGGGTGGGATTATTTCTGATCTCTATTATCAGAACCATCTTCCTGCCTGCCCTAGGAAATAATTTTTATCAGTGTTTCAGTTTCTCTCTGCCAACCATAACCACCATTCAGGACCTCATCAAAAATGAGACTTGGAAGCAAATTAAATAGGAATTGATTTAACTTAGAAATCTTTTTATTTTAAATATACAGAAATTAATTATTTTGTTTTTGCATATTTTACTAATTTAAGAGCTAAATTTATTCTATCTTAAAAACAAATTAATAAATTAATTACTTTGTTAATTTGCCTTTGAATGAGAGTACCTTGGAAATATAAACTAGATGAAACATTGAAAATAATAATTGAGACTTTTGTGTCAGCTAAAAAAAAAAAAGTTGTTAAATGGAATTACTTATTCTAGCATAGGAAAGGCAATACTTTTCCATTTACGAGATATATATTCTGTATATAAAATGTTTGAAACATCATAATAATTTAAAAGGTATATAAACTAAATTGTGGTTGTGGGAAGTGATTCTTGCTTAGGCCTAGGTTGGGAGAAATCTCTATTGAGATCCCTACCAACTCTGAGACTTAACTGATTCTTTTTTTTTTTTTTTTTTTTTTTTTTTGTTTATTTAATTTTTATTTTATTTTATAATTATAACTTTTTTTTTTGACAGTACATATGCATGGGTAATTTTTTGCAACATTATCCCTTGCACTTACTTCTGTTCAGATTTTTTCCCTTCCTTCCCCACCCCCTCCCCCAGATGGCAGGCAGTCTTATACATGTTAAATATGTTACAATATATTCTAGATACAATATATGTGTGTAGAACCGAATTTCTTGTTGCACAGGAAGAATTGGATTCAGAAGGTAAAAATGACAGTTTACACTCATTTCCCAGTGTTCCTTTTCTGGATGTAGCTGATTCTGTCCATCATTAATCAATTGGAATTGGATTAGCTCTTCTCTATGTTGAAGAAATCCACTTCCATCAGAATACATCCTCATACAGTATCATTGTTGAAGTGTATAATGATCTTCTGGTTCTGCTCGTTTCACTTAGCATCAGTTGATGTAAGTCTCTGCAAGCCTCTCTGTATTTCTCCTGATGGTCATTTCTTACAGAACAATAATATTCCATAACATTCATATACCATAGTTTACCCAACCATTCTCCAATTGATGGACATCCATTCATCTTCCAGCTTCTAGCCACTATGAAAAGGGCTGCCACAAACATTTTGGCACATACAGGTCCCTTTCCCTTCTTTAGTATTTCCTTGGGATATAAGCTCAGTAGTGGCACTGCTGGATCAAAGGGTATGCACATTTTGATAACTTTTTGGGCATAATTCCAGATTGCTCTCCAGAATGGTTGGATTCTTTCACAACTCCACCAACAATGCATCAGTGTCCCAGTTTTCCCACAGCCCCTCCAACATTCATCGTTATTTGTTCCTGTCATCTTAGCCAATCTGACAGGTGTGTAATGATATCTCAGAGTTGTCTTAATTTGCATTTCTCTGATCAATAGTGATTTGGAACACTCTTTCATATGAGCGGAAATAGTTTTAATTTCATCATCTGAAAATTGTCTGTTCATATCCTTTGACCATTTATCAATTGGAGAATAGCTTGATTTCTTACAAATTAAAGTCAATTCTCTGTATATTTTGGAGATGAGGCCTTTATCAGAACCTTTAACTGTAAAAATGTTTTCCCAATTTGTTACTTCCCTTCTAATCTTGTTTGCATTAGTTTTGTTTGTGCAGAAACTTTTTAATTTGGTGTAATCAAAATTTTCTATTTTGTGATCAATAATGGTCTCTAGCTCTCCCTTGGACACAAACTCCTTCCTCCTCCACAAGTCTGAGAGGTAAACCATCCCATGTTCCTCCAATTTATTTATGATTTCATTCTTTATGCCTAAATCTTGGACCCATTTTGATCTAATCTTAGTATGTGGTGTTAAATGTGGGTCCATGCCTAGTTTCTGCCATACTAATTTCCAGTTTTCCCAGCAGTTTTTGTCAAATAATGAATTCTTATCCCAAAAGTTGGGATCTTTGGGTTTGTCAAAGATTAGATTGCTATTTTTATTCACTATCTTGCCCTGTGAACCTAACCTATGCCACTGATCAACTAGTCTATTTCTTAGCCAATACCAAATGGTTTTGGTGACTATTGCTTTATAATACAGTTCTAGATCAGGTACAGCTAGACCACCTTCACTTAATTTTTTTTTCATTACTTCCCTTGAAATTCTCAAGCTTTTGTTGTTCCATATGAATTCTGTTGTTATTTTTTCTAAGTTATTAAAATAGTTTCTTGGGAATCTGATTGGTATAGCACTAAATAAATAGATTAGTTTGGGGAGTATTGTCATCTTAATTATATTTGCTCGGCTTATCCAAGAGCACTGAATGTCTTTCCAATTATTTAAATCTGACTTTATTTTTGTGGCAAGTGTTTTGTAATTTTGCTCATATAATTCCTGACTCTCCTATGGTATATATATTCCCAAATATTTTATACTATCGACCGTTATTTTGAATGGAATTTCTCTTTGTATCTCTTGTTGTTGGATTGTGTTAGAAATGTATAAAAATGCTGAGGATTTATGTGGATTTATTTTGTATCCTGCAACTTTGCTAAAATTCTGAATTATTTCTAATAGTTTTTTAGCAGAGTCTTTGGGGTTCTCTAAGTATATCATCATGTCATCGACTTAACTGATTCTAAAAATCAGAGAAAAATCTTCAAGGAAAAAAAGATTTTTAAGAATTGTTGCATCAATAAGAAGTTAAGAAATAATAGAGCCATAACAGAATGGAATGATGTTTTTAATTCTTGAGCTATGTTTCAAAAAATCCACTGAAATCAAAGTAGAAATTTATGTAAAATATATTTGGCAAAACCTTTACTTGGAAGTAACGTATTTTTATAATAAATATTTAGTGTCTAATTGGCACTGATCATATCTCATTGACCTCCAAAAATGTTTCTTATGTCTCTTTATAAAACAGTGTAGTTAATTTTCAATTCAATTTGATAAATATGTATTAAGCACTTAAATTGTGATGGGAACTTGCTAAGTATTAGGGTTACAAATAATAAAAAGAAAGATAATCCCTGCCCTCAACAAACTTAGAGTCATTTAAGGAAGACAACACAAAAGGGATCTGAAAAGTGGGGTGAGGCAAGACTTAGTGTATCTGACTGAGGGAACTAGATGTTTCATGGAATCAAAAACCGAGAAAGCTGCTGATGGAAAATGAAGTTGCCCCCAAATTTTGGTAATCTTCTACTAAAGTTTAAAAGATGGAAAGAATCTATAGGCCAATTAGTTCAGCATTTAATCCAATAAAAGAATATAATCTTCAGCAAACCTGATAGGCAGCCTGATGTGCTCTTTTTTTATCATTTCATTGATGGGAAGGGAGCTGACCAGGCAGTTCTTTCTCTATATAACAAATAATTCATTGCATGAATGGAATTTAGCAATCAAGTGAATCCTACACTGAATTATTTATGCTAATAATCACTCCCTAGCATGTGTGATTTTAGTTCACTGGGGAGAATGCTAGATTGAGTCTAAGATTTGGGTTCAAATTCTTTGCTAATAAGTACTTGTATGACATTGGGCAAGTCACTTAAACTCTGGGCCTCATTTTTCATCTATAAAATATGGGGACTAGAATAGAATCAAGACAACAAACAAAGGCTAGGGGGCAACTTGTTTTTACATGACTTGAGAGAATAAATACATAATACTTATTTAAAATTTCAATAAACCTAAATGAAATTGCATTTAAAAATACAAAAATTATTTGTAAAGGATCACATAAAAACTAAAGTGAGCTGGATTTGGTCCTTATGAGCTATAGTTCATTGACCTCCTAGTATAAATGTTCTATTAATTCTAGATTCTAATAAGCATAAATAAAAATTTTCATATATCACAAGAAGTACTCAAGTGCATACATTAATTGCATTCCCTCAAATATTTTCGCCTCTGTTTAATGAGGCTAAATTTACAAGTTTAGAAGGGCAGAAATATTTTGCATAATACATTGAGTATAATAGTAAGGAAAAGTGAAAAAGTTAAGCAAGATTAAGGGTTAAGTACTAAAGAATAATTTCATGAAAATGTATACTGCCATATTAGG
Source organism: Sminthopsis crassicaudata (assembly GCF_048593235.1). Classification (NCBI taxonomy): domain Eukaryota; kingdom Metazoa; phylum Chordata; class Mammalia; order Dasyuromorphia; family Dasyuridae; genus Sminthopsis; species Sminthopsis crassicaudata. The sequence goes on from NC_133621.1 coordinate 258,392,724, forward strand.
AAAATGATATATCTTCTGAATCTTTGACTGACTTTGCTAGTAGTTCTATTTTATTTCTCTAGAGCAGAATTTTCTTAACGAGGGGTTCATGAATTTGCTTTTGTTTTTTCATAATTTGATAATTTCTTTTGTTTTTTTCCTGTATAATCTTATGTATTTCATTTTAGGCATTTAAAAGCATTGTCCTAAGAATGGGTCCATTGACTTCACAAGGCTATCGAAAAGGTCTGACCCCCAACATTTAAGAACTTCTACTGCAGGGGGGAAAGGGTTACAGTAAAGGAAAATAAAGGGAGATAGAAAAATCATGGACAAAAAGATGGACATAAAATGTAAATATTGAAAAGTCAGTAAGTAAAGTGAAAGGAAATAAACACGTACAGAAAGAGAATAGGGGAAAAAAAGAAGCAAAGACTCTTAAGTAAATGTCAGGAATACCTAGAATATTAAAATAGAACTCAACTTCATTTAATATCCATTTTATATTTCCTGATCCTTGTTATTACAATGTAGAATGTTTTAACCACAAGCAACTAAAAATAAATTCTACTGTCTAGTTTAATACATAAACAAAATCACATCATTGCTCACTTGAGTTTCTAATCATTGAAGAAGACAACATGCCTTCAGAAGCCTTTTGATTAAGTTGGTGTTAGAGCTTCCTAATATTTACAAGTTATTCCATTTATACAAATCAATCTGTGTTGAACAAATATATATCAATGTGTCTCTAATCTTGCAGTGAACATCTGTTAACATTCAAAATTATGTAAACAAGGGAAGTGTCTCAAAAATCTTCTAACATGCTTCTGGACAGGTTTTTTTACCCTGAAATATTACTTGAAGACGTGTCAAGTAAAACAGGCAAATCATCATTCCGAGTAGGTCTATCTGCATGTGCTGAATTTATGTTTGACTAATATCCAACCTCAAAAAAGAGTCCAAGGTGACAAGTCCCAAAGTCATTTATGAAAGACAACCTTGGGCCTTCTCACTTAGATAGAGCATTTATCATTCTAGAAGTTCCATTTGGAAGAGAGGCAAAGGGACTGCCAACATTTTCATCATAAATTCCATTTTTTTTAAATAGAAGTCTAAAATATTGCTAGTTAAAGTGATCTCCCTAATAATTTATGAATATAAAATTCTGGAAAAATATATCTTAATGTATTTTTAGGAACCTAGGGAACTTGATATTAAAAATGGTCCCTATTTAGTGAATTCTTTCATTTTTGTATCTTCTAAATGAATTCGCTGCTTTTCAGAAATTGAATGCTGTTATAGATTCTTAAAGTTGTATTTTGGACTCTGGAGGAAAAGTGACATCTGACTATATATATTTCAGGATACCAACTATACCATAGTGATATGTTCACAAATAACCTTTTTGTATGAAATGACCTCATAATAAAAGTTCTTTTTAGTGTCATTCTGATAAAGGTGTTCCTTCTTGTAATAAATTTGTAAGACTGGCCAATGTGTAACTATAATCACAAAGTCCTTATATTCCTGGCTTATATTATCAGTAGTAGTTAGATATATAACTAAATTAACTACTTCTCCTCAAGCTTTTTTTTTCTAAGAATCTCTTTCTTCTTTCTGAGGAAAAGTCCAAATAACTCTATACTTTTCTTGTTCCTGAATCAATGACTTTTGTTTTTCAAAATATTTATTAAATCTCAGATCTCATTCTATCTTATTCTCTCTTTCCTTCTTTTTATACACCCTTTCTCTTTTCTCTCTCTCTCTCTGTCTCTCCCCCTCATTTGACTCTCTCTCTTTCCCTCTGTATGTCTTTCTCTTTTCCCTATCTCTCTCCGTCCTTCCCTAATGAGTCTTTAAATTTATCTTTTTTGGGAAGAGGTGGCATCAGTAAGGGTTAGAATATTGAATAAAATAGGATGGGATAGGATAGGATAGGATAGGATAGGATAGGATAGGATAGGAAGAAGGAATTTTAGTAGACAATTAACATAGGATCTTAGAGTTGAAAGATACCTGAGAATCTGTCTAGTCCAACTTGTACTACTTCTCTGCTAAACAATACTTTAATGCTCTTATTTTCATTAATTAAATCATTACTTTTTTAATTACATAGTTCTTCTTCATTATCTTCTTTTATTTCTGATACAAGTTATTTCTAGGCACCTACAGGTTCTTTCATTTAGAATCATTGGGATGGCTGTCCCCAAGAATCTGCCTTAAAATATAAGTTGTTTTCTCTCCCTGATAGTATCAATTTCATTGTAGGTGGGAATTCTCTATCTCAGAAAGTTGAAACCTTGTAAGAGCACAGATTTCTTGGGTGGTCATAGGTGGTTTGAGAGCTACAAACCAGGCATCAAGATCTCAAATAATCTCAAATCAAGATCTCAAAACCTCAATTTCTGCGATATAATCAGAAAAAAATTAATTGAGATATATACATATGCATATGATATATGTGTGTATATACATATCTATATTATACAATGTATATATGTATGTAATATATAGGTGAAATTTATACATACATATATATAAATATATGTGCATTTATTTATACACACAAATTTATATCAAATTGGATTCTAGATTCTATATCTGATTGTGTTAATCCACAATCTTTCTCTGAAATCTGATTTCTTTTTCTTCTGTCACAACTTCATTTTGTTCTCTGTCATTCCATTTTTCAAGCTTATTATATTACTAAATGTTACACTGAAGTCAAAAGACTTGAACTCAAATCCTGCCTCAGGTACTAAACTAGTTGTGTGACCCTGAACAAATTACTTAACCTCTCATGTCATGCAATTAATTCTAAAGCTCTTATGAGGGAACTTGAGAGACTTTTTCTGACCACCATGTGGGTATACTTGTCATGTGGAAGTTCTGCATAAAATAATCTTTTTGGCAAGCATACATTTGGCATTCAAAGTAATATGGCCAGGCCACTGGAATTGTGTTTTCTGCAGTAGAGTTTGAATGCTTGGCAGTTAAGTTGAAGGAAAGAACTTCAGTGTCTATATCTTATCCTATCAAATGATTTTCAGAAGCTCAGACAATTCAAATGCAAGCAGTTCAGTTTCCTGGCATGACACTGGTACACTATCCAGGTTTCACAGGTATACAACAATGAGACCAGCATCACAGCTTTGTAGACCTTCAGTTTGATAGTCAGTTTAATTTTTCTATTCTTCCATACTTTCATTCAGAGCTTCCCAAACACTGATCTAACTCTGGCAATGCATGTGGCAATCTCACAGGACTGCCCAGCATGTGTGCCCCCATCAGAGATGGTGCTGTGCTTTATGAGCATAATGGAATTAAAGTAGCTCAGAAGAAACATGAGATGTGCAAAGCTAGAGAAGCCATCCCAAAGGACTATTTGTGCCCAACCTGTACAAAGCATCCTGAGCTCATATTTTTCTGATCATCCACAGTAGGACACACTGACTTGACTCTAACAGAGTGATGTTATTTTGGACCATCCACTTACCCCTGTGTTAAAATTTACTTATCTATAAAACAGATATAAATAATTATACCTTCCTCCCAGGGTAGTTGTAAGAATACAATAATATTTATAAGGCCCTTTATATACATTTACATACTATATAAGTGCTAGCTAATATTATTTTTAAGTTATTTTTATTATTTTTTCTGTCCATGTACTCTGTGAGTTAGGTATAACAATTGACCTTATTATATCTGATGTATGATACTGTGTTTTGATACTTAGATACCACTTAATTTTTTTTTTAATTTATCACACATATCTTTTAAGCTAGAACATGAATTCTTCACAATATAGAGCTATAGGTCAACTTGAAAGATACTTAGAGTTACAATGGATTTCATTTTTAGTTCTGGTCTTTTCCTCTGACCTTATCTGATGATGTATATGTCACTTAACCTCTATAAGACTTAATTTCTTAATCTATAGAGTGCCAATAATACTACTAACATAATTTACTTGCTGGTCTTACATAAAAAGTGATTTGCAAATATTAAAGCCTCAAGAAAATTTGAGCTATTATCATTATTTTTCCTCAGATCCAGGAGTAGTTCTTCCTTCAGCCCAGATTCATTCACATTTTCTGATTCTCTACAATTTTGCTCCACATTGTAATGTGGATCCTGTCCAAGGGTCTACTTTGTCTTTTTCAAAACCTTTATAAATTTCATGATTTGCAGTGTGGTGTGGTAGGTAGTAGAGAGATGACTTTAAGTTGGGAAATCTGGCCTCAAGTCTTTCCTGTTATCCATACTGGCTGTATGAATCTGGGCAATTAGTTTAATCTCTCAGAGATATAGGCATTACTCTAGGGTTATAAATTGCAATTAATGTTACTCTTTTTTGAAAAAAGACATTTTCTTCCTCATCTTTCCACAAGTCTAGTCTCTATCTCTTAACATTTTCTAAGTACCTATGAAGTTCCCAGAATATCTATTTAACAAGGTAAAGCACAAAATAATGCTAATAATAATAATGATGATAGATTAATAATACATATAGCATTTTATTATGCTTTTTTTTCAAGATCCTTTCCTATTTGACATATTATATGACAGAAAAATTCTGAAATAGTTAGGATAGGTGTTATTCCCATTATGTTGATAGAGACATAAATAAATAAATTCAGCGTTTTATTTTTTTTTGAAAATATTTTTCTGAGAAAGGTTCATCACACATTGCCAAATATGTCCATAATATATAGACAAGAATCTTAGAAATCTTTGCTCTAAACCAATATATAATGATTGATGCCTATGAATATTATTCGTCAGTCATTAAACACCACATTTATTCTTTGACAGTACACCCAGTAGCAAATTTTGGATAAAGACAACATGGTTCCATTATGCTTTTGTACTAGACTTTTAGAACTGTTATAAAATCTTGGAATTAGAAATGACCCAAGAAGTCATCCTGGCCAACCATCCCAATAAAGAATCACTCTGTAAATTTGGTTGAAACTAATCCTAATATCCCATGGCTTTTGCCTCTCTCAGTTATAATCATTTTACCCCTTTTTATCAAATCATTTGTGTACTTTTCTTTCCTCCAGTTAAATTGTAATATTTTTAGAGCAAGACCTATCTTTAATTTTTTCTCTGATAAGTTGATAGCCTGATTTTACACTGACAGCTAACTCAGGAGTGATATAAATAACAAATCTTAAAATGTAATGTATTACATGGTTTATTATTTGTTGCTTGCCTTGCCATTCCTTCCTTAATGAAAATATATGTGATATGTAGGCATTAGGCTTCTTTGTCATTTACAAATCTTTGGCTCCTCTCATTCCTTTTCCTGATTTGTATTTTTCAATATGTCTCTGATCATCTTTCCAATTTTTCACTGAAGTGACTAATTATCAAAGTATAAGTACATTGAATATAGAGGGTCTTATCAAAGTCTTTATAGATCTTCTCTGCCTCTCTACAATAGATATTGGTTCATGAGCTGCAGTTATTGTCAAAGTAGCATTTTTTTTGCAAACATTTATAAGTATTTCTATGCCTAAATGTCCCATAAAGTTTTTCTTCTAGGTTTTATGCACATAATTAAATTCAGCCCTGCTAAATCCTTTATTTGCCTCTCCAAAGAGAACCTCAGAGCCATCCTGCTTTCTTCTGGTTTCATTTATAACAAGAATATCAAGATTAATGTGACTTAGTTTCCCTATGTGGCAACCATTTGTCATTTGGACAAAGATTGCATATTTAGAGTTCTAATATCAAAGATAATGCTTATGGGATGGAAAAAGACTGCCCTTCATGTTTTAGTCTTTTAAAGAACTCCCCATGAAAAAATTGTACTAATGCAGGCAGTAATATTTTCAGGAATGTAGTCTTAGTTGATTTCCTGAGGCACTTAAAGGTTAAGTAAGTTGCCAGTTTGTAAAAGGCAGAATTTGTTTCCAAGGCCCCCTGCTTCCAATACCAACTTCCTATCCACTACACAGTGGTGCCATATGTTTATAAAACATAAAAAAGTATAATTGTTAAGGCAGCTAGGTGGTGCAATGGATAGAACACCAGCCCTGAAGTCAGCATGACCTAAGTTCAAATCTGCTCTCCTACACTTAACACTTCCTAGCTGTGTGACCCTGGGCGAGTCACTTAACCCCAATTGCCTCAGCAAAAAACTGTATAATTGTTAGTACCATTCCTTCATTACCATCACTAAGTCCCCATTACTATAGAAAATGGCAAGGGGCAGCACAGGATAGAGGTTCACTTTGTGCTTTTGTTTACATTTGTTGTTCTTTACCCTTACAAATGTATCCTTAACCATCTAGATTCTAATAATATCTAAGGTATTGTGTCCCCAAAGTTCAGAAAATTAATACTAAACAGAATTAAATTAAGCAATCAAAATCTTGCATCAAATATGATTTTTGGAAATACATTACCTTTTTAAATGACAATTACATAAAAGTTAGATTTTTTTTCCTTTAAAGAACAGAATAATAATCCTCTATTATCTTCTCCAAGGAGAATAAATACTTTGCATATCAAAATTTTCTTCTCATCTCTCAGCTAACTACATTGTTTATAGATATCATCATGGCAATCAGTAGTCTTAGGAAATAGGATAATGTTACGATAATGTCATGGAAGGAATAAATAAAAAGAGAAAAACAGGTTATGATTTTTTTTTCTCATTCAGGAGAAGAAAAATGAAAGCCCCTTAAGTCAACTCATTTTAATCAGTACAGTACTTTCAACAATAAAAAAAGAAAAACACATTTAATTCCATAAAAATAACATTAACTTTAAGCCATTATTCTTTGAATAATCCACTTTTGTTCATTTTTCTGCTCATAGAATGTGAGGATTGTTTCAAAATGTTTCCTCTTTTCTCAAGCTTCTTATCCTACCCCCAACCCTACCATACTTATAAGTTCTTTCTTAACTGAACAAATGAATGTCATCTTATGATAGGCAATTTTTTCCCTTCTCTTTCAGTCTTCAAAACTCATTATCACCATTTATTCTCCCCTTGCCTTCTGCATCAGGAGATGTCTCTGCCTCTTTTAGGACTCATCCTTCTCACTCTGTCTTTCATCTCATCTCTTCACACCTCTTCCATATCCCTCCTCAATAATTATCCCCTTCCTTTGTCATGTATTTTTAATCTCACTTTCTCTCCATGCCCTTCCCCCAATGCCTACACACTAGCTCAGGAAACCTTCAATCCTAATTTTCTAAAATCCTCTTCCTTGACCCTGTTCTCATCTACCAATCATTACATCCTTAATGCTCACCTGCATTCCTAAACTTTTAAAAATATTTTCCCCAAGATAATGCCTCTTTATTCTTCACCATCTATGCTTCTTTATAATCTAGTTTGTTTTTTTTCTCACTGCTCTATTCAAAGTGTTTTCTGAAAAATGGCAGCTGACTTTATGATTGACAGATCCTATGGTCCTTTCTCAAACTAGTGGCCATCCCTTCCTATCTACTCTACTTTGTGAGGCTCTACATTTCCCTGGTTTTCTTATTTCTCTTCCCTATCCATTGACAGTTCTCATTTACACATTTATTATTTCAAATATTTTCTCTGTACAGAGAATTCTATACTAACTTCACTTCTCTGCCTTTGTCTTTCTGTGTGTGTCTCTACATTCCCGCTCTCTCTTCCCTCCCACCGCCTTTAAACTTCCTGAGCCTTAGTTTCCCCTTATGTAAAAAGAGAGAGACTGGATGGTCTCCAATGTTCTATTCAGTTCTAGTTCTCTGTCTTATGGTCAGATAATGAGATCACTTTGATAGCTGAGTGAAAAGGAACTAGTGGTGAGACCTGGCAGGGAGGCTATCCAACAGAATATTACAGTAGTCCAGATGTCAGGAGATTAGGGCCTGCATAAAAACAATGTCAATGTCAGAAGCTTTAAGAACATACAGAAGATGTGTGATTGCAGGCAGTTTCAGCAGGACTTGACAACATAAAGGATATGGAGAATGAGAGAAAATAAGGAGCATAAGATGACCCCTTGGTTGTCAGCTTGGATGAATGAAGGAATACTAATGCCCTCAATAGTAAAAAGGAAATTAAAAATAGGGGAGGGTATGCTGGACATGCTGAGTTTAAGATGTCTGTAAGACTTTGAATTTAAAATATACACACACACACATATATATATATATATATATATAATATATATATATGAGACTGGAAGTCAGCAGAGAGGTTAGTACGAAATAAATTCACATGAGAATCATCTTCATAGATATTCTAATTGAACACATGATGATAATGTGATCCCTTAGCTCAGTTGTATATGGGGGAAGAGGAGAATGAGGAGAGCCCAGGAGAGAGTCTTTTAGGTCTCCCATAATTAACAAGAACAATTTAAATATATCTAATAAAGGAAACTGTGGAACAATTTGTTCCTGTAAGTGTCATTAAAACCTTGGGGGAAAAATATCAAGAAAAGTGTGATCAGTAGTGTTGAAGGCTGCAAAGAAATCAAACAGGGTAAGGTTTAAGGAAAGACCATTAGGGTATATGCATGTTATGGAATATTATTGCTCTGTAAGAAATGACCAGCAGGATGAATACAGAGAGGCTTAGAGAGACTTACATCAACTGATGCTGAGTGAAATGAGCAGAACCAGGAGCTTACAATACACTTCAACAATGATATTGTATGAAGATACATTCTGATTGAAGTGGAAATCTTCAACATAAAGAAGATCTAATTCAGTTCCAATTGATCAATGATGGACAGAAACAACTACACCCAGAGAAGGAACACTGGGAAAGGAGTGTAAAGTGTTTGCAGTATTGTCTTTCTACCCAGGTTACTTATACCTTCGGAATCCAATTCTTACCGAGCAACAAGAAATTTGGTTTTACACACATATATGGTATCTAGGATATACTGTAACACATTTAATATAAATGGGATTGCCTGTCATCTAGGGGAAGGAGTAGAGGGAGGGAGGGGAAAATTTGGAAAAAGTGAATGCAAGGGATAATGTTGTAAAAAAAAAAAAAAATTGCCCATGCATATGTACTGTCAAAAAAATTATAATTATAAAATTAATAAATTATCAAAAAAAAAAAAAAAAAAAAAGGAAAGACCATTAGGTTTGTTAAGAAAGCAGCTCTATTTGAACAATAACAATTGAAGCCAGACTGCAGAAAATTAAAAAGAATGAGAGGAAAGGAAATGGAGGCACCAGTTGTAGAATGCCGTCTCAAGGAGTTTAACCCCCAAAGAGAAGAGAGACATATGGATGGATAGATAAAGTGATTGTTTTTGTGGATTAAAAAGATATTGACATGTTTGTGGCAGCAGAGAGTGATATGGAGACTCTGGTATAGAATACAGAAAGAAGAGACCCCTTACTCACCTGGAGGAATTTGTATTAGCAAAAGGGAAGAATCATCTCTCATGTGAGACAGGGGTGCAAGAAGAGATAATGCGGGAAGCCAGTGAGTGCTATGAGTCTGAAGAGAAAAGACGAAGCTCTTAGTGAATGGCTTTCATACTTTCAGTGAAATGGGCAAGGTAATCAACTGAGAGGATTAGGAAAGGTAGCCCTAGAGGTCTGAAGAGGTATAGAAATGTTTTGAAAAGTTTCTTAGGTGAATGGGATAGTGATTCAATTAGGGAGATGTAAAAGCATTTACTTGCCACCGTGAGGGCCAAATTGAGATTAAGTAACATCAATTTGTAGTGGACCATTAGCTTCATGATTTTCTCTAGTGAGAATGAAGGCAGCCAGGTGGTGGGAGTAATCCAAGGATGGTGCTTACCTGAGGCAAGATAGACAATAGGATAAGAAGGATAAGAAATCCTGGAGAAAGTGATAGTGTATAAGTGTATATTGCTACTAGTTAACCAGCAAGTCAAGATGAGGAAAAGAGAAGAGTGAGGGAATGAAAGCTTGGGAAAGTACTAAAGATGAAGTGATTGTATAGGTCATGATGATGACCCAGCATGGGAGCTAAATTATAGCTGGTTAAAATTAAATAGTATTTTAAAAGTAGGCATAAAGGGATTTATTATTAGAGTTGTAATATGCATGATAATGATAACTTTCAAACAAAGTCTGCATGTCTATTTGATTTAAAAAAGAATGTTTTTAAGGAGAAATATCAGTCATGTTTGGGTTGGACAAGATGCATTCTAAGGGCCCTTCCAACTCCCTTGGGGAGGGAAGTTTATTCTATGATTTGAAATCAAAGGAATAATGGACAAAACTATCCTGCATGTTTTGTACCATTGGGGAAGATTAAAAAGATTTGTTAAACTGAATTGCTTCATACCTTTTAACAGGGAGGTTTATAATGGACTGCATGTACAGAGCATAGTATGACCAATGTGCCAATTTATTTTGCTTAATGGTACTTTTACCATTAAAAGATGGAAGTTCCATTTAAGGGTAGAATAGAATCATTAGAAGGTGAAGTCACGGCAATATTGGAAAAATATATATATTAAAATTTTTAATTATCCCATGTCAATTAATCAACCAATGTTTAGTGAGTACTTACTGTGTCAAGTCAACAAGCATTTATTAAGCACCTATTTTGTGGAAGGTACTGTACTATTTGTCAGACAATTTGTTAAGTATTAAGAAGGTAAAACACCCTTATTTTTTTAGATTTCATGAATCATCAGTCTTAAATTTTAATTGCATTTCTTTTATGCTTTTTGTGTTTTGGGAATCACTCTAACTACTTAACATTGCAACTATTTTTCATATCTATGAACTTTTTTTATCTTTTATCTTGTAGCTTACAGAAAAAAAAATAATGGAATACTATGAGAAGTATAAGCCAAGAATAAATGAATTGGAAGCATTTAATATGGTAAATCATAGAATTAAACATAGTAAGGGTGTGTGTGTGTGTGTGTGTGTGTGTGTGTGTGTGTGTGTGTGTGTGTGTGTGTGTGTGTTTATATCACAGACTAGAATAGAATCTTATCAAATTTTTGATGGGGAAAATTTAATTATTTTGTGATACCCGGATTCTTAAAAAAAAAACACTCAGTTGGAATATGTCCTATTTCAAAATTATATTAAGTGTCAGTAAAATAAAAACTCATGGAAGGTTCCTTATAAGGAATTTTATAAATGTGCAGAAATATTAGAATTCTTTGAGCCCATATTTGTCTTGATGCAGTTATTTCACAAGCATTCCTTTTAATTAATTTCTTTCTTAGCCCCCTTTAAATGCTTCCTGTCATATATTGCATGACAATGCTACTTCAAAGCAATTTAAATAGTATGCTTTTCCCCTATTTATTACTTAAGAAAACTTTGGATCCCTACTTTATCCTTTTTTTCACAAGATGAATGTTGAGCATTTGCCATAGCAAGATAGATAGAAAGATCTGTAACTTTCCATCACTGTTTCGTTTAGTAGGACAGGTAAAAGGAAAAGCTATTCATTTTACTATCTGTTTGGTCAACAATTATAATTATATCCAATCTTTCTTTTTAGTTGAAAGTTATTTTGGCTCCTTGTATAGAGACTTTGATACTTATGGATCGACTTTGCTATCTTAAAGAACAGGTATTTTTGTGCTTTTTAAAATATCTGAAAAATATCTTAACTAAATTATCTAACTGCTAAAGATATGCTTTTCTTCTAAAATTCACAGTACAATTATTCTCATCATATTTGCAAAGTTTAAATATTCATTCCACCTCTTTTTCAACATATGTACAACAGATGTTGTTTGTAGCAAAGCTACAATAGTAAAGTTTATGTTCTTGTAATTGTATGTAATTACTAGTCAGTAGACAGTAAACACACAAAGCACTGTATACTGAGACACTGTGTGGCTAAAATTAGTAAAGGCTAGACAGAAGATACCCTTTTCAAACTCCATTTCACACGGATTAGCACATTTATTTGAATTTCCTTACTTGCATACTTTGCAGGGTATTAGTACCCTTCTGAATAGCGTTGATGGCAATTCTTTTTTTAGTAAATCGTAATTGTATGGTTCTTGTTTGAATGGAGGAAAATGGCCCTTTTGGTTAGCTTTGAGGGAAGTGGTTTTTGCAGCTTCTGCTCTGGGCTATGGTCAAAATAAAGTTTTGTGACCTGTTTAAATTAAACACATTCATGGGAACAGCCCTGTTTTTCCACTATAAACCCTTCATTTTAACAGTTACACTTTATCATAAGAGAGCTTTGCTTTCTTCTCTTCAACAGCCTACTTGGAACAAATGGATTGTAATAAATGTTTGCTTTTGTTCTAACTGGTATTTTTATGGAAAAGGCAATTTTAAAATATTTAAATAATGATGTATTTTTCTCAGCTGCCAGCCAACTATAAATCAAAGAATATCTTTGATTCTCAAGATGGAGGGTGGGAGAAGTGACGATCACGCCTACTCTACTGGGCACTCATTTTTCTTTTCACAACTCTTTCCATTGACTTTGATATAATAATCCAGCAAAATGTTACGGGCTAAAGAGTAACAGATTGAAAGTTAATTATTAGAAGTCATGAGAAGTGCTCATTTGTTTTTTGCAATTTACAGAAAAGATTTCTATCCACTTGTGTTAGCTATGTAAAATATCTCCAGTTAATAAATAAGAAATAATTACTTCAAACCACAAATATCTTTATTTTTATTGCAATTGCTTTGTATACTTTATGATACAACTCTATATTGGTCAAGGAAAACTATTTTTCTTATTTTTTATGAAATTATGTATGTCTTGTTTTTCCATTACAAAAATACATGTCTATTCCATTATTTCCTTTTTTAGTCAACACATTGTTATGTATCTAAAGCTCATATCAATTTACAGGACAACATTGCCTGGTCTGCACTCGTGAAGTTATTTGATCCTGTGAAATCCCCCAGATGCTATGCTGTTATTGCTCTGAAGAAACAGCCATGCTTTCAAGTTGAAGCAAGTTGTTAGATGGAACCAGGCTGGAGACTTGATGCAATGATTGCTTTTCTAGCCATCTCTTTGTAGTTTGGTATTAATAATAACAGCTGCTAGTGATGATTTCTGTATGGATTTTTAAAATTAATAATAAATAAATCATGAAAAAAAATGGATTCCAGTTTTCTTTCTATTGTCAACCCTTTGCTTTGTTTCCTCCCAAGAATCTGCTAAAGGGTTAATTGTCTTTACAGGCCTAGCAGCAATATAGTAATATGATATTATGTTATCCCTATTTTCTTTTCAGTATTTTCAGGCCCTAGATATTTTGTTGTTTTTAAGTCAATGAAAAAAGTCAAAATTTTGACAGAGAACAAATATTAATAGAGTAATTCAGACTTTCAGTATTTTCTCTCCACACTTTCTTGGATTTTGGAAGTTTTCAGTAGGGCAAATCCACATTAAAAGTATATCTGTACTTAGGCAATAATCTAAATATGGAAAATGTATAACAGTTTTAGATCATGAATTATCTTTTAATCTGAGTTATCTGAGGTAATCAATCAACAAACATTTATTAAGTGCTTACTATGGGTGAGACATTGTGCTAAACAGAGCCCCTGTTCTAAAGGAGCTCATATTCTAATGGAGGCAATTTCCTATATATGTTAAGAATCAGTCTGCCCTTCATACTTTCTTGTATCTAATTCTGAATAGTAAAATATCTATCTTTAATGTTATTGGACCTGAACTGATTTTAGTGGATCAAGTGGAACAAAGAATGACTCATCAGTTAGCAAAGGCCACCCCCCTCCCAATGGTGGTTGTTGCAGTAGCAATGGCAAGACAAGCACACTGTGTATTGTGGGTATGCCTGTAAATTGGTTTTGCCATTTGGGAAAACAGTTTGGAACTATGCTATAAAAATCAATAAAATTCTATGCTATGCTGCTACTGGTGAAATATCCTGTGTAAGTCAAAGACAAAAGATAGGCATGTGCAGAAATATTTATAGCAGCACTTTTTTGTGGTACAAAGTGAGTATTGGGGAATGGCTGAACAAATTGTAGTATTTAGGAGTATAATGGAATATCATGGTGCCAATGACAAACATGAAGAATTCAGGGGGGAAAAAAAAGACTTCTTTGGAAAATCTTGTTATAAAAAGTGACGTGAGCAGAACCAATTAAACAGGTCAGCATATTATGTAAAAAAGAAAAAAGAAAGAAAGAAAACAGCATTGATAGATATCACTTACTCTTACCAGTGCAACAATTATTCTTGATTTCCAAGGATTAATGTTGAAACATGTTTCCTTTGTTTCAGGAATGAAGTAGTGGACTACAGCTGCAGAATAAGGCCTGCAAAGTGTTGGTTTGTTTAGCTTAAAGTATGTTACAAGGAGAAGGAGTTTGTGAAAATGGGGAGATTTCATTCCAAAATAACAGCAAAGCAAAAATAGCAGTAAAACGGTTCTTTAAGCAAAGATAGTATTTCAGGAGCATGATATCATCTTCAATGTTTGTTTTAGCATAAGGAGTAACCAATTGTAATTAGCAAAAAAAAAATAAAAAAAAAAATGCTTAGGTTTCCTTTGCTTACCTAAGACATTGACTTCATGTAAAATGTCTTAGATCTTCACTTCACTTCAGAGACCTACACATCATATCCTAATATTAACATAAAACTATAGCTCTTTTAACTACAAGTTGTAATCATCACCTCTCTCTCCTTTGTTGTTATTGTTCATTCCTTTAAATTATGTCCAGTTCTCCATGATCCCATTTGGGTTTTGTTTTTTTTTTGACAGATATACTGTTGTGGTTTTCCATTTCCTTTTTTTTTTTTTTTTAATTATAGTAGGTAGTATTCTTGGATCTGTGTTTAAAGATTACTTTGGCAGCTGAGTAGAAAATTCATTAGAGACTTTCAAGGTTGTTAAAATAGTCCATAGAAGAATAGATGAGGCTGAGTTTATGTGAATAATACAATGATACATTTAAGAGACAATATGCTGTAATAGCAATATATAAAGAGAGAAGGGAAGGATAGTAAATAAAATTCTCAGGTTCTAATCAAGTGGACTTAGGTTCAAATTCCACCTTGACATTTGCAACCAGTGTGACTGGGCAAGTCATTTAATTTCTACATGTATTAGGCACCTTCTCAGAACTTATCTGCTTTATTATGGTGGGGAGAAAAGGGGAGAAGAGAGTCACCATGGTGAAGGGAGTTCTGACACTGGAAGTTCCCCAGTTTTAGATCATCAATTTGGCAAGTGAGTGGAGGGTAGACTGGCAAAGGAAAAGGGACAGACAGGAAGAACTGTTGATTGTAGAAGTCCAAGAGAAATGTGATGAAGGCTTAAACTAGAATTTTGTCTATGAATATGTTCTATATTCTATCATTAAGGAGTTATTTATTAGACTGTAAGTCTATACAAAGTATTATGATAGGTGCTAAGGGGGAGTAAAAAGATGAAAGAAAGTTCCTGCCCTCCAGAAGTTTATTTATCATCTATAAGCAGTGCATGTGAATCAGTTCAGTTTACCATGGCAGTAATGACAATTAGGAAAAATAATTCTCCAGTATATTGTGCTACCTACCACCTCAAGCTGTTTTAGAATTATATGCATTTTTCTTGTATTCTCCACAAATTGCAACATTTCCTTCCTACTTAAGAACCAGGATGTTTTTTTTGTACTTTTTTTAAAAATCAAGTCTCAATGGTTGTATTCATGAGTGAGGACTGTTGGAGGAAAAGTCTGCTGTGAAGAACATGTGCTCTGTTTAACCTGTGACAAAACTGGCTGAAACTCCCCAAACTTCCCCAGATGGCTTGTACTTGGCCAATGATGCTACTGGCTGCATGTGTGGGAATTTATTAGTTGATGTCTTTATCTCAATGGGTTGCCTCATTAAGTTTGCAGATGTTTCATCAATATAAGGCTTTTTTTAAAAAAATCATACTGTTTTTATTAGTACTTTTCAGTGCACAGCACAGACTGATAGAGTTAATGTGGTACCATAGAGAACAAAGCAGCATGTCCTAAAAGTTTCATGGGAGAGAAACACCCCATCACTTGTATTAGGGAAATTATGGTCAGACATCTGAAAATAGAAAAAAATATCCAAATGCTAAATTGAAATTCCTTCCTGTGATTGGGGGAAAAAAAAAAAGGTGAAATGAGTATTAAAATAGTATATCAGCTAATTAGACAACTTATTGTATTCATCATTGAATTGGTTAACTCCTGTTTTTAGGAAAAGCCATAGCCCACCATAACTGCTGCAAGTCTTTTAGAGACTCAGTCTTAAATGTGGTGTTCCACAAAACAGAGCATGCCCAAGTAATGTGTTTCGAGGGAAAGATAAAACAATTCCAGATACCAGCTGATTTTATAAGAGAACAATATGGTGCTCTGGTAGCTTCAGAGCAGTCTCTGATTTTCACGAAGAGCAATTATTTCTACATGCAAGCAAAAACCATTCTAAAATCCTTAGAGGAAAAAGGCATAGTTCTAATTTTAATGAGCAGATTTTCAGTTGTTTGTGGGGTTTTTTTTCCTCTTTTTTCCACTGCTCAGCTTGAAAATTAAGTAGTTTTGTGTAGTTTCACTCACTCTAAGGGATTAAGCTGACCACAACAGGTGACCAAGGAAAGAACAGTTTAATACATGAAATGCAGACACATTCTAAGTATAAAAACTATGCTGTTCAAGAGACCATCTTGATTTTAATGCAAACAATTCATATTTGACTGTGAAAGGTCATGTCTTGACAGCTTTCCAGATTATATAAGAAATAATGAAAAAGAATGTGAGCACAAACATTGAAGAGCATATTTATTCCAAAAACTCTCAAATATGGACAGTATTATCATAATAACTAACATTTATATAAGTTTACACAATACTTTACAATTTACAAAGCGCTTTAATATATTATCCCATTTATTAATAACAACTTTGTAAAGCAGGGGCTGTTAGTCCTATTTTACAGATAAGAATATAGAAGCTAAGCTAAGAGGTCAGGTGATTATCTAGAATCACATAGCTAGTAAATAAATGGTTGAGGAAAGATTTAGACCCAGGTCTTTCCAATACCATACCTTATTAGATAATAGCTTTAATTTAGGAGTTAAAAAGATAGAAAATGTTTTCACCTTGTGATCAACTTTCTGAATTCACTCAAGCTGGCCCTTGAAAATAGAGCCTTTCTGTGTGAGACCAGATGTGATGGAATTGTATGAGCTCTATGAATTCTTAGAATATTCACAAGACCTCACTATATATTTGGCTTTGAGAAACTTTATTCTTGCTCTGTGGTATACTAATTGCAAAGTAAGCAAGATTGGCATTGTTGTGCAGTATAGTTAGTACACACACACATACTCACACACATGTGAATATAAGTATATGTATAATATATATAATTATACATGATAAATATAACATAAATTATAATTTATATTACAAATATATAATAAATATAAAATAATACACATATGTATTATGTACATATTACACATCCACATATAATATATATTTATTATACACATATATTATGTAATATATACATGTTATATGTTATACATCTATATGTTTATATTATATAATAAATATTTATGTATAAATTATAATTTATTTATTATATATAATTATATGTATAATACATACATTATATATATATATACACATATATTCATGAATGGATATACTTGTATATATAAGCATACATAGTATATATATATATATGTTTAGACATGTGCTTATGTATATATATATATATATATATATATATATATATATCAAGTCTGAGCTTGTGGTTGACTGGCATGAATTCTGAGAACCCCATATTCACTCCACACACCATGACATGTCATGAGACAGAATTTTGACAGAAGGAAATCTTGTTAATAATACAGATAAGAGAGAAGCAATTTAACTTAACTGATTGAGAGCTGGTCTTTGAGTCAGGAAGAACTCATTTTAAGTTCTGTTTCTAAAACAAACTGACTATGTGACTCTGGATGGGTCACCTACTTCCTGTTACCTAGGTAACTCTTTTAGATTTAAATGACATTTCAGAGGTGTTAACCTACATTAGCATACGGAGTTTCTTATATTAAATCACAAATTCAGTCCCAATCTCTAATACAAATAAATTTGTGTGGCTGTCTTCCTCCTTAAATTGTGACACAAATATTTGGAATCTAGGAGACAAAAAATAAAACTTCTTACTTCAGGCCTCTTCCCATAGAATTTCAGTATCTGGCATTGTTTTCAATGGTCCCAATGTAATTTCAAAATTGCCACTACCTGGGTAAATAAAAGCATTCCATTTCATTTATCCATAGATGTCAGTAGAATGACTTCTACTAGGTTAAACATAGTTAAATATTAAAAGCAAATAAAAGCTTCTTAGTGTTCCTTAGCTATGAAAATTGTTAATTTTGGCCAAAAAACAAGCTTCATTTGCTGAAGATATATACAAACTGTACCACAAGAATTTCTGCAGTGGGTTGAAGGGGATTAGTATTCATTTTATCTAGACTGCATTTGCAACTTTTCATAAAACATACTTGTAAAAGGATCAGCTTTCAGTGGATCTGCTCAGAAATTAATTTAATTTGTTCAAGGATAAAGATCCCAAGGATGTTATAAATAGACTTCCAATTGTAAACCTAATTTTATTTTACTCGTTTTTTGATAAATATTTTATTTTACATTTTAACTAGACCACATTATAGTTGGATCTTAGCTGAAATGAATGAGAATATTCAACCTGAGGATATTTCTTGAGATTAGGTGCTAAGGCTATTAATTGAATTTTAAGTAAGGAAATTCTGTCAAAATAACATATTCTTATGCAAGGTATCAATCCTCATTTTAAACACAAAATCAATCATGAAGGACATTCAACATGAAAAAGCTCTATGTTCATGCACATTCTTGCTATCTAACTACAAATGGGAGGTCCTGGCTTCCACATAATGCTTTTATATTCCTGACCCTTTTCAGGTTACTCACAAATGTTGTTTCAACTTATCTCTTTGTCCCTCCATCTCCTGTTCTCACCTCACCCCTTTTTCTTTCCTACTTTATTTTTTTTTTAATTTTTTATGTGTAGTAGCTTTAATTTTACTTTTTTTAGTAATCTTTTTTTTTATTTTCAAAGTACATGCAAAGATAGTTTTAAGCATTTACCCTTGCAAAACCTTGTTACAAATCTCTCTTCTTTTCCCTCATCCTCTCCCTTACCCTTATCCTCTCCCCTAAATAGTTAGTAATTCAATATATGTTAAACATGTGCAATTCTTCTATACACATTTTCACATTTATCATGCTGCATTTGAAAAATCAGATCAAAAAGGGGTTAAAAATGAGAAAGAAAAAAAAAGCAAGCAAACAACTAAAAAAGTAAAAATACTGTATTGTGATCTACATTCAGTCCCCATAATTCTCTCTCTGAATGTAGATGGCTCTCTCCATCACAAATCTACTGGAATTGGCCTGAATCACTTCATTGTTGAAAACAGCTGCATCCATCAGAGACGATCATCACATAATCTTGTTTGTTGTTGTGTATACTGTTCTCTTGGTTCTACTCACTTCACTCAACATTAGTTCATGCTTTCCAAGCCTTTCTGAAATCATCCTGCTGATCATTTCTTATAGAACAATAATATCCCATAATATTCATATAACAAAATTTATTCAGCCATTCTCTAATTGATGGGCATTCAGTTCCTTGCCCCTACAAAAAAAAAAAAAAAAAAAAAAAAAAAAAAAAAAAAAAAAAAGGGCTGCTACAAACATTTTTGCAAAACCCACTTTGTTATTTTAAAAATGCTGAGATTAACATAGTATTCCCTTTCTAATTCTATTTTCATACATCTTTCCCTCTTGTTTCAGGGAAATAGGTGGCCTTTCTCATTGTCAAGACCTCCTTCTCTTCTACAGTTGTGCCTCTAAATATTCCTCTCCTTTCCTCTAGAATTTGCTGCTTTTGACTCTTCTCTATGTCATATCTCCCTCTTTCCTCCTTACAAATTCTCTTCCATCCTAAAATATTTTCTTTTTACCCTGCTACTCCTTCAAAATTTTCAAAAAATTCCAACACTCAACCTACTGCTAAAGTTATTGAAAAAAAAAGTAATCTTAGATTAGTGTTGATCTCACCAACCACTCATACCTCAATCACCATCACTCCCCAGCAAGCTAAGTGATTTCCTTCCCACTTTTTGGAAACAGCTTTGTTAAGGTGACCTTTGTTAAGGCATCTTAATTGCCAAATCTATAATTCTTTCTTCCCCAATCTCCTTGACCTTTCTTTAGCTTTTGGCACTGATGACTACTTCTGATCTTGGTTTCCAAGACAGTGTGGTCTATTTTCAGGGCTTTTTTTTTTTTTTTTTTTTTTTTTGTATTTGTAAGGTAATCAGTAGAATGCATTAGGCATTTATAAATACTTGTTGATTCATTAATTGATAGGGATAGTATAAATGCGGATTCCTGCCACATTTTACCCAGGATACCTTATCAGATCACGTCTGAACAATGGTAGGCTTACCATTCATAAATCAAGTGCATAATTACCCTATTTTGTTAGACTTAGGAAGCTAGACCACATTTCAAAAATCTTTATAAATTGCCAAACTAGTTAAAATCCGAATGGTATTTTAGCTAAACCCTCTAAGAAGGACCATGAGGATAGAATTGTGTGGAACAGAGAGATGAAGAACTTACAGTAATGTGTGAATTCTTTTTCTTTATTTTCATTATTCCTGTGTTTCCCTATGACCTGCATAAGTACAATATGTGCAGGGCTATATTTACTTAAACCTTACTTAGTTTCAGGCATATTTACTTAATCTAAGTTAGTGACATTTATCAGTGTTTGACATTTATTGATATTTAGTTTAGTAGTTTGACCATTGTTGGCTCGATTATCTAAAGCCTGAAGGCCTAAGCCAGAAACCTTCCATTCCAATCTCTCCTGATAGCAACAACCAATTAGAGCCCCCCCCCCCCATGCTCTCCTACTTATGATGTAATCTCTTGTAACAAAATCTATAAAAGCTGTGTATATTCACTGATTCTTCGGCCTTCCTGCTGTGAGTACTTTCACTTTCCTGTATCTCATAGGTGGACTGCCTGCCTCTCACGAGATTCTATAATTAACAATCTTTCTGCTTTCTACATCTTTCTCTTTTCTACTTTGAGTGATCTCTTCCACATCCCACACAGAGGAGTAGGAGAGACTTTGGGTCTCCTTCCTACATACCTCTAGCCAAAGAAGGAATTTATTTAAAGAATATAGAGAGTGCTAAGCCTCTCAGCTTCCCTCTCTATGACCTAGTGGCATCCCTGGATTAATTGAGAGCACTGTCTTCAATGAGAGCCAAGGATATAGATTCAATTCCATAAAGAACCTAGAAAGGAAACTACACCATGCTTAAGGGAAATTTTTTCACCATCTCACAAATAGAAAGCCTTCCAGCAACCAACAACTGTGAATTACTCCTTTTACTATAAGAGCTCTCTAAGGTGGATCTCACTCTCCAATGAACTATGTATGTACTTCTGGGAAAATATGTCACATACTTTGGAGGGGATGTTTTGAACCAACTGTTCTTACTGTACTGCCTAAAACCCCCCTTTCTAAAAGCCATTTAAGGCTGGCTAACCAATCTATTATCAAGATAATCTTTGCAGGGGGTGGAGTGGGGTAGACAATTAAGAGGGAGCATACTTGAGCCAATGGGGATAGAGAATTATCTTAACTCCTTAAGAGTACCTTTGGTGGTGTCCAAGCAAGAGTACCTTGCTCTGGTGTCCAAAACTCATATGTGAAGGTGAATCTATATCCAGTTTGACTTTGCCTTGGGTCCTCTGGCTCTAAAGCCAGCAGTCTTTCTGCTGGTCTATGTTGCCTTCTATAAAGTGCTAGATTTGTGCAGGAAAAACAGGGAGACAGGTTCATGTCCTGTCTCTGACATTTACTACTTAACTTTACTTAACTTTACTTGTGACTTAGAAGCTGTAGTGGAAGCTTGAGTGTGCTGAATTTTTAGTCTTATCCCAGCTCTGTCAATAAATCTTCATGTTACTAAATCATTTAACATCTCAAAGACTCAGTTTCCTTATCTGTTACATGAGAGTAATAGATTAAATGTCTTCTAAACTCCCTTTTAGCTCTAAATTCTTGACCAATTAAATTACAGATAAGTTGCAATCTGCTCAATAAGAAAAAGTTCCAACTGCTGACTAAATCACAAAATCTTCACAAATCCACAAAGTATCGTGCTTAGCACATAGTTGGTGTTCAATAAATGCTCACTGATTGATTGATTCATTTGTTCCAAAAAAGTACTAGAATAGTAATAATTCTTTACAGAGAAATACATAAAATCCCTATACCTCTTTTGGCATACTAATATACATCATCTTTCTTGTTTATCCTTGAGTCAGGTTTCTTTTGCACCCAAACCCATGGGACCTTTTCATGTTAATAAAGATGTCAAGCCAGCTGGTATAGAGTTTTGCACAGAATTTATAAAGGAAATCAAGATAGAGTAAATCTACACAGGCAACAAATCAGAATGCTTGGCTGAAGCTCAAATTGCCTTAACACCCAAGCTGTCATCTTCCACAAATCATGGATAAAAGAGCAAGGAAATTGGCTCTTTTAATTACTCTGGGGGGGTGTCTGACAGCCAAAAAGCAAGTCCAAGTCAGAAGACAGAGAGCTTTACCTCTTCTTGCAATATAAAATTCCTGATGATTTCTTTTAAAAGTATTTCACATTAGCATTTCAGGAACCCTACCTACTTCTTTCAGCACCTTGGAATCTGCCAATACATATTGCCTATTTTGAAATAAATGCATGGGAATCATGAGTTTAGTTGCTCACCTCATAAAAATTGTGTTTGTCAGAAATCAATCCTGATTACACACAAGGAAATCATCAACTACCTTATGACAATGGACACCAGCCTAGGAGGGTTTTACTGCCTGCATGCAAAGACCCCAAACTCAAGGAAACGTCTAATAAGCAAAATATCTATATAACTAATCAATGGCTAAATAGCTTAATGGTTTGACTGAAACCAATTCAGTTAATTTATGGGTTTAAAGAGTCATCATCATGAAAGAGAGTAAACTGGATTAAAAAATATGCAAGGAAGTACTTTGAAGACCAGGCCAGACATGGCTGCCATCCAGTAGATTCACCCTGAAATCCTCACACAAACACAACAAAAACAACAAAACTACTATATATGGTCCATAAGCCTCAGATTTTGTCTTCTGGACTCTACTTCCTTTATCATGCAACTTGACAATATCTTCTGCTCAGAGAAAGTCAAAAGTTCCAGTACAGGCAAAATTTTCCTATAACATAATAAACAGAAATAAAATATAACAAATAGCAGTACAAGATACACAAAAATTATAACTTGAGACAGATTTGTTTCTTGCAAAAATAGCAGTATTATTAGCTTTTAATATCTCCACACTATAAAGCAGACTTTATCTTTCACATTACAAAGTATACTGAGATCATTAAAATGTTGTTCCTATATTCCCACCCCACCCCTATCTTTCTGTGCCTGAAGCTAGGATAAATAAGACTTTGTACCTTAGAGTGCTTTGAAAAAAGTATGAATGAATTCCCATTCCCCTTTCTATGCAACCCTACTAATTTAATTCTGCAAAATCATTCCTGCTTATTCCCTCCAATTTTCCCCCCTTGGCAATCTAATTCAAACCTTTATTTTTACCTTCATATTGCAATATTGTAATAGCTTCCGAAAGGATCTTCCTTCCTACTTCTTTCCTATGTTCCATTCTTCATACAATTACCAGAATAATATCCCTTTTGCACAGATCTGATTCTTTTCTTTAAGTCTTCAGTAATTCTTTATTGCCTAAATTTGATCCTATTTTTGTTATGCTCAACCCTGGGGAACAGGGAAATAGAGATGATATTTGTAGATGATTAAGACCTGAGGTCCAAGAATACAACCCTTCTGGGAGACAAAGGAGCACATGTCAAGTCTTGATTGGAAGTATTTAGTAAAAATAAATATTAATAGCATCAATATAGAGTACTTTATATGTTATCTATTTCAATCTTATTAAACATCAATCGCCTTCACAGGCTTTCCAGTCTAGCCAAACTGAACTTCTTGCTTTTCCTAAGACATAACACTCCATTTATTGTCATTTCTGTGCTTTCACTAGTTATTTCCCATAACTAAAATATACTCCTTATTTCCAATCACCTTTTAGCATTTATATTTTTCTTCAAATTTCGACTTGAAGATCTTTGCTATATGAGATTTTTCCTGATCACCACTGTTAACTAATGATTTCTTAATCATCTCCCCTCCTCAAATTGCTTTGCATTTAGCTTGTTTAGCCAAACTTTAGTTCTGAATTATGTCCACCTTCTATGTCCTCCAATCCTTCTCGGGAGATGCTGAGAAGAATTGCAAAAAATCACATAATTGTGCTGACTGAGTAGACTAAAACTTCATGTTATCCAAGTTCAATTGATGCCTCACTGCAGCAAGGCAATCCTTCTATCCCATCCTAATTGATTCCCTACTATGCTCCAAAAAATTATTCTTAATCTTCTCCCTGCAAGCTTTTCACATATCCCCTTTTACCACTCTTTCTCATGTAAGGAACTCAACTCTGAATTTACTGAGAAAATTGAGGTGGTTTTCCCCTTTTTTGTCATCTCAGAATCCCTTGACATTTGACCTTGATTCCATCTAATTCCAGCTCCAAAAGACTGCCACTTCTAATAACTATCCCCCTCTTAATCTTCCACCTTTATTTACAGTTCTTTCTCCCTTGCCTTCAAATATGCCCAAGGCTCCCTATTCTTGGAAACTTTCACTAGAACCATCCCACCAAATTATAATTCTCTGGTTTTAAATACTGCTTATGAACCATACAGAAATGCAAGATGCATGGATAAGTGATTGGATGAGTGGATGAGTAGTCCAGCCTAGCTCTTTCTGATGGAGAAGAGAAGTTGTGTTCTATTAATTCTTCCCACAGTATCTACTCACTGTTGGAGAGCTAAAATTGCAGAACTATATTCACACACAAACAAATCTAGCCAGAAGTATTTTGGAAACACTCATATTAGAAGGAAGAAAACTCTGGTGACCTGATTTTGATTTGAACTGTCCTGCATCTCTCCTGCTAACATGGATAGATATAGATCCACAGGGCTCCTATTAGAAGTGTTCAATTTCCTGCAAACAAAGATAATTAAACCTACCTCATTTGTACTATTCAATGTTCTGATTAAGAAGAAAATATACACTTCCAAATAGAATGAGATTCTGTCACAAGGCTCCTTGTACACCAAGATTCTATACAAGTTATCATTCAACTGGTGCAGTCATATTTTGTAATTACTCCCCAGTAAGTCTTAGTTATGTGTATGTTTATCAAGAGAAAAGATTTGAAATAATTTTCTTCAAAAAGAGAAAAATCCCAGGAGCTACTTTATGTATCTTTACCCCATTATTTCTGGGATTGATGGCAACCCCATCCCATAGCTGATACATAGAAGTGAGTCCTAATATGGGGATATTATTTATAGCTTCTTGCAGCCAATTTGCCAAGAATTTCCCAGTTGCCAAGACTCTAAGATGTAGAAAAGAGGGAAGATATCTGTAACAATGGCCAAAAAAAAAATCTCTCCTGAAAATCTTCCTCATTGGTTGGTGAATGACATTTTTTGAAAGATGGAGGTTTAGTTCGTTTTGTGGCTAAAAAGGGACAGTGAAATTTTCAGTAGGAAAACAAATCAAAGCAATAACATTTTTGTGACAGTCTGTGGAAAAGATAAGATAACTTTCCTCTAGAAGCCTTATCCATGGTTACCCTTCCCCAAAGTAAGAATTCCATTAATTTTCAGGAGAGCAGAAGAAAGCCAAGCCCCTCATAAAATTAGATAAATAAGTTTGTGTAAAAACCAAGTAGAAATGTTTTGTGATGGTGATGGAGATGGAGATGGAGATAAAGAGGTAGGGGGTACAATGATTGATGGAACAGTGGACTTAGAGTAAAGAAGACCTGAATCTAATTTCATTTTATAATTATAGGAATACTTGTATTTCTGATATCTTTGGGTTTCGTATTTATATTCTCAATTTATGGAAGCCATTTTCGTGAATTTGTACGTTTGTTATTGAGCTAGAAATTTCCCTGAAAGTTAATGTGAATATTGGTCTTCATTAAATGAATCCCTCCCCTCAAACAAACAAACAAAAAAAAAATCAGTAGAATTCTACCAATTATCCTCTTTTCCACTGAGAAAAACAAAAACAAACCAAATCACCCAGAGAGCAAGCAAAATTAATGTTTCCCTTGGTTGGAAAAATGGTTGTTTATGTCTCTGCTCATAGGGCTCAGAATGCTATGGTTATGTCATTTAAGGGACTTGTAATCTAGATGTGCTCTTATACCTCAGGGAGCAAAATATACTTCATCTCTGGTCTGCCTGGATTGGAGCTAAAAAGTTTCTGTAATCACTGTGAGTCTTAGATATTACCAGATTGGCTTTAGTCATTAGTTTTCTTCTTCCAGAGCTTTTTGGCAACATGAGTTTAATCTTAGCAAGGGAAAAGGCTGGTTTTGTTCATGGCACTTCCCGGGGTTGACTGCAGCTGTGACTGATTTTTTATAGGATGATCTAATCTATTCTAAGGGCAAACAGGAAGTTTGGAGGAAAAATGGGTTCAGGGTAGAATATGAATTCAGTTTTGGATATGTGGAGTTTGAGTTGTCTGCCAGACATCCAGGTGGGGATATCCAACAGGCAGATGGAGATGTGGAACTAGAGTTCTATAGAGAGCTTAGAGGCGGATATGCAGATTTGGATATCATTGATGTAGGGATGATAATGGAAGCTCTGGAAACTGCAAAGGCCAAGGGAACTAGTGTAGAATGAAAAGAAAAGGGAACTAAGAACAAAACTTTGGAGGACAACCAACTCCCTTTCTTAGGGTATAAAGGAGACATTTTTTTTAAATACTTAATTTAGATTTTATTTTTAATTGTGATCTAGATACCAATAAGCATGAATATTTCAACATATAAAGAGCAAAAATAAAAGAGGACTGAACATGGAACTTTGAATTTCTACTTTAGTTTTTAAAATGTGTATAGTAATGTTAATAAGGCTAATAGATACTATGAATGGATCAATAACATTGAACTCAGAAAGACATATCTCTGAAATACTGGGGTTTTTTAACCCTGGGCAAATTATACAGCCTCTCAGAATTCTAACAAATCTATCACTACAGAGAAGGAACTGATTTGCATTTGGTAGAGAGTTTTCTTACCAAGGAGTCCCACAGTATCAATCAAATCCCAAAACTAGTCCCCACCTCTATGTCTATTAAATTTTACAGAGTTAATAGCTGAAGTGTCCTAATTGTCTGAATCTCCTCCTGCTCTTCTCTGTGTTTTAAGTGTTACATTGATGATTTTTTTTTCTTTTTTAAAAAACATATTACTAAGAACCAACTTTCCAAACAAATCCCTTACCCAGAAAAATAAAAGCTCTCCTTTGTAACTATTAAAAATAATTAAGCAAATAATCCATTTACTATCCATGTCTGAAAATGTTAATCTAATTCTGTACCTCTAATCCATCACCTTTTATTATTAATCATTATTTGCTCAGAGTTCAAAAGCATTTCAGAGTTGTTTCTCTTTAAATAATTACATTTATTCAATACATTGAGCTATTGATTCTGCTCATTTCACTCTAGATCAGTTCATTCAAGTCCTCCCAGGTTTCTTTGAATCCTTTGTCTTTTCTTAAGGTACAAATGTGTTTTATTATATTACTAGACTGTAATTGTTCAGCCATTTCCCAATTGAGTGAAGTGATGTAGTTTTTTTTATGTTGTTGTTTTTTTAATGGTCCCAATCACAGATAATTAAAGCTTAATGTCCCAACTAAGAAACAACACCAAAGTTCTCATTTAGTACATGAATTAATTAATTTCTAAGTAGTTCATCAGTCTTTACAGTTGGAAGACTGTTTTATTAGATATCACAATATCCTTTTAAGAGAAGCATACCTTATCCATTTAATCTAAGAAAATGGGATATTGGAATAGGAAGCATTCCCTTTTTTTTTTTAAACCAGTAATATAGGGAGGAAAGTTTGGGTATGAATTATAAGGTAAGAATCTAAAACCATGAAACGTCTACATATATGTAAGGAAGTCTTCATTTTGAGAAAGCACATGGCAAATTTCCTTCAAAATTGAGTGAATAGGACATAGTCTTTAAAAGACTCCTCCTTCCCCACCTCCCTCCCCCCACTCTCAGGGGAAAAAAATAACAACACAAAAAGCATAGGAAGACAAAAATGAGTACTAAGAAGAGCTCCTCCCTCCAAGAATGGCATAAGACTTATCAGAAGATTTGAAACTAGCCAGATGAGAAAAAGCAGTGAAATCAGTAGTCGATAAGCATTTATTAAATGTCTTCAGTGTTTGATCAGAGAGTCAGAAAAGATCTATAAAGAGTTCATAAAAAAGAGCTGAATTTTAACTGAAACCAGGAATTTTAAAAAGGGAAATAGAAAAAGGTAGTTCATTCCAGGCCTAGGGGGGACAGTGTAGGCAAAGGTACATAGATAAAGCATAGATTTCCTGGAATTCCCCTTTCCTTTGTACCATAATGTCCCCCATTCAAAAATGATTCTCCAAGAGAAATCAGAAGATAACTGGAGAATCCCTACATAGGGTACATAAGTTACAAAAAGGCAAATCCAGATTTCTACAATCTCTGAACTAGTATGCAAATAGACCACCCATAGATAACAGAAAGAAATGCCATGTTGGAACAATTCATGTCTTTCTCAAATCAAGCAAATGATTTAGAAATGATTCAGAAATAGCTGAACTGAGGATTCAATTGAAATTCAATAAATTGGTTGCAGTCAAAAATCCCATACAGTGTAAGGAAGGAATGAAGTTAGTATTTGAGAAGCTAAAACTTTATTTCAGAGAGAATTTAGTCTCAGCAAATTTTTTTTCTTTTCCTTTTTTTTTCTGGTATAAGATGAAAGACAAAGACAGTGAGAGCTCTAAATACAGAAAAGTAAGTAACAGATGCTTTGGCACAGAATCCTGCTGTGTTTGTCTGCTCTTTGGAAACTGGGTTGGCTTGACAAATTACTTGCTAGCCAGGAAAAACATTAAGGGATTATTTGTCCACTGCAATTTCAAATTTTTCTCTAATGATAAAATCTTTTAAAATGAAAGAGTAAAGCCAAATTGCTGTATACCAGGAGAGGTTTATTTCATATAAAGACATAGCAAATACAGATGAAGAAAGAATAAGAAATAGATTTAATTTCTGTTTTTTTAAAAGTTTCATTTTCCTTCAGGATTCAAAATAATGACACTGATATTGTGGTATCAGGATATGTTTGAGAATTACAGGTGTCACTAACTACTTGTGTGACTCTCTGTAATCTACTTAATGTTTTTTCAGTTTCTGTTTCCTTAAATATAAAATGAGGAAGTTAGATTTGATGACTGCTAAAGTATTTTCCAGTTCCAAATTTTTATTTTCATTTGGTGACAGTTTGACCAAATTTATTACCTTATGGTACTAAACAACTAAGCTATTAATGGCTATTATTTAAAATCCCATTTATTTCTGGAAATAACTTTCCTCCCCAATCAATATTAATCATTTTCTTTTACCAAAAACAAATGAACATCCCCCCACAAAAAATAAAAATGCCCAACACAATAATCACAACAAAATCTCCTAGTTCAAACTTTGAACCTTCTATATTTTAATAGCTTTCTAGTCTCCCCCAACCTTATCTCTCCCCTCTTTAATCCACCCTATGCCAGCCCCAATAGATGCAAAATTAATATTGTTAAAGTAACAATTTCCATCATGTCATTCCCCTATTCAAGAATTTTCATCATTTTTTATTTACTTTGTATAGTTAGCCCTTTCAAAATCTAACTTTCCCCATCATGGTTTGAATATCTATTGTGGGTTGGAATAAAAAATTAACTGAGAATTTTTCAAGATTTTTGTGGAAGCTGCAGTCCATATGCAAAGACCAGTAGATGGCACAGAAAAAGTTTAGAAATGCATAAAATATATATATATATATATATTATTGTATAATATCAACACATTTTATCTTTTTGTGCTATAATTCAGACTTCCTCTCTAGCATAGAGGGTCAAAAAATTTTACATGAATTTTCCTGCTTGCAGTGATCACCATGCCCCTGAACTCTGTGATGTGGAAAGGATAATGTACTACTTTTTATATATCAGATGGTTACCCCTCTGCTTAGCTTGTAAATAGCTTGAGTTTGACCCCAGTCTCTCTTTCCAGGGGATTACAGATTTCTGTTCTCCAACCAAGTGACCAACTGCCTATTTGCTTTACAAATTTCTTTGCAGATGCCTTAAAATTCTTTTCTCACCTCCACCTCTGAAATCCCTTGATTTTTTTAAAAGTTCAGTTCATAAGCCTTTAAGAGGCCTTTCCTGCCTTTTCCCTTTTTTTGTTCCTTCCTCCACTCCAAAAATCATTCTATATTTATTCTAAACAAGTCTTGTGTTCACTTATCTATTAACATTTATCCTCTATATTAGAATATTGAAAGATAGAAGAAATATTGGTGAAAAGGAACAAAAGATATGCAAAAAGAGAGTTAACCAACCTCTTGGAAAAAAGAAAAAACAAAAATTTGACCAAAGAAAACAATTCTTTAAAAAATATACAACTGGCCAAATTGGAAAAAAAAAAAATCCACTGAAAGCACCTTGAAAAGTAGAGTTAATCAAATGGAAAAAAAAGATACAAAAATATACTGAAGAAAATCATACATTAAAAACTAGAACTGGGCAAATGGGAGCTAATGACTCTGATGAGGGATAAAGTGGTTTATTTTGGTGGGACTAGCTGAAGTATTCAATTCCAAGATTTTCTACCCTATTGTTGTCTCAAAACCACTCCCAGTAAATGGTCTCATCCAGGCCTGAGGCAATGACAGCATTGAAGGAATCTCATTCAATTGAAACTTCTGTCTCAGATTTATTTCCTTATAAAAATGGCAACTTGGGGCTCAATCCTTGCAGAGGACCTAATATGCCATGCCAAGGAAACTCTCTTCATGGCATAGCAGCCTCTGCCCGCTGGAATAATATTCTCTTTCAGCGCTACCTCTCTTTATCCTCACTTTATGCCTCTCTGTCAGGATCTCTCTACTAGAAACTTTACTTCTCTGCCAGGACCCCTCCACTACTTTAGTCCCCTGTCAGGATCTTGCCACTAAGGAATTCAGCTTTTCTATTCATGACTAGCAAAGGCTGACTTCCAAATACCTATAATAAACTTCTTTTTATCAGTCTAGCTTTTTGGGTTCATAAATTCCTTTACGAAGGACCTCTATGCCACCAAAAGGGGGTTCCCAAAACTCCCTACTTTGTGCCGAATCCCACAGAGATTTAGGGGAGCCAAACCTCTTTATTTGGTCCACTGAACCCCAAACCTGCCACTAATCTCATAATTTAACTCCCTGAACACCAGGAACTTTAATCTCAACATTTTGGTTCCCTGAATCTAATCTCATCAACTCTATAAGACATCAAGCATCAGTCAAAAAAAAAAAAAAAAAAAAAAAAAATTGAAGAAAATGTGAAATACAGCTGACCTGGAAAACAATTCCAGAAGAAACAGTTTAAAAATTATTAATGTAGTTGAAGACCACGACCAAAAAAGGTAGCATTCCTCAAGAGATCATCAAGGAAAACTTTCCTGATATACTAGAACCAGAGAGCAAAACAGTCATTGAAAGAATCCATCAATCACTAACTGGAAAGAGATTCCATAAGGAAAACCCCAAGAAATATTGTTGTAAAATGTCAGAACTATAATTTCAAGAAAAAAATACTGCAAGCTGCCAAAAAACAAACAAACAAACAAAACAATTTAAGTATCAAGGAGTCATACTCAGGATTACCCAACATCTGGTAGCTTCTATAATAAAGGAATATTCTTACAATAAAAGGAATTCTACAATTAGGAAGGCCTGGAATACCATGTTCTGGAATGCAAAGGACCTTGGAATCAACTACTCAGTGAGACTAAGCATCATCTTTCAGAGGAGTTGAATATTCGATGAAGTAAGGGACTTTCACTCATTTCTATTGAAAAGACTAGAACTAAACAAAAAATTTGATCTTCAAAAAACACATGACTCAAGAGAATTGGAGAAAGTTAAAAAAGAAAGGGGAAAATATTATTTAAAGGTTAAACTGTTTACATCCCTAGATGGGAAAACAACATTTGTAACTCTTGAGAACTGTATCTTTTATTAAGGCAGAAGAAGCATACAGAGACAGAGATGTGGGTATAAATTGACTCTGAGGTGATGATGCTAAAGAAAAAAGCCATTAAGGAGTGTAAAAAAGATTACTGGAAGAAGAGAAGGTAAAATGGGATAAATTAGATCACAGGAAGAAGCATAAAAGACTTATTTACTAAGAGGGAAAGAGGGGAAGGAGATGAGCATTCTCTGACATTTAATCTCATCAGTTTGGACTCAAAAGAGGGAATAACACTCACTCAGTTGGATAAAGAAAGGTATCTTATCCTGTAAGGAGGTAGGAAGAGAAAGGAGGAAAAAAGGTTGGAGAGAAAGTGGAGGAGAAACACTAAAAGAAATCAATAAGAGAAAAAAGGAGAGGGGATAAAAGGGAGGGTAGGTTGAGGGCAGGATGATTCAGAAAAAAAAAAAAAAACTACAAGAAGGGACAGTGAAAAGAACAAAATTTTATTCAAGTAAGAAAATAGGTTGGAGGGAAATATATAACTGATCATAACTGTGAATGTGAAAGGATAAACTCTTCCATAAAACAGAAACAGATAGCAAAGTGGATAAAAAACTAAAGTACTACAATATGTTTGTTTACAGGAAACACATTTGAAACAGAAAGATATATACAGAGTAAAGATAAAAGTCTGGAGCAGAACTTGATATGCTTCAGTTGAAAAAAACAAAAAGAAAAAAGAAAGCAGGGGTAGCAATTCTGATCTCATTAAAGCAAAAGTGAAAATAGATCTAATTAAAATAGATAAGGAAGGAAACTACATCTTGTTAAAGAGTACTGGAGACAATAAAATAGTATCAATACTAAATGTATATACACCAAGTAGTACAGCATCCAAATTCTTAGAGAAGTTAAGTCAACCTTTCCTTCTCAGAATCAGATAAATCTCATCACAAAATAAGCTAAAAAACAAACAAAAAAACAAACAAACAAAAAAAAAAAAAAAAACTAGGGAGGTTAGTAGAATCTTAGAAAACGTATATATGACAGACTTCGGAAGAAAATTGAATAAGAACAGAAAGGATTATACCTTTTTCTCAGCAGTATATGACACCTACACAAAGACTGATCATATATCAGGGTATAAAAACCTCACAATCAAATGCAGAAAGGCAGAAATAGCAAATGCTTACTTTTCAAATCACAATGCCAAAAAAAATTACATTTAACAAAGGGCTAGAGAAAGATAGACTAAAAATCAATGGAAAATTAAATAATCTAATTCTGTTCTTTAATTTTATTAAAGCTCTTTAATTTTCAAAACTTATACATGGATAATTTTTCAATATTAACCCTTGCAAAACCTTGTGTTCCAATTTTTCCCTGCCTTCCCCTTACCCTCTCCCCTAGATGGCAAGTAATCCAATAGATATTAAACATGGTAAAAATATATGTTAAATCCAATATATGCATACATATTTATGTAATTATCTTGCTTCACAAGAAAAATCAAATCAAAAAGGGAAAAAATTGAGAAAGAAAATAAAATGCAAACAAACAACAACAAAAAGTGAAAATGCTATATTTATGGTCCACACTCAGTTCCCACAGTCCTCTTCTCTCTCTGGGTGTAGAGGGCTCTCTTCATCACAAAATCATTAGAATTGGCCTGGATCATCTCATTGTTGAAAAGAGCCACATCCATGAGAATTGATCATTGTATAATCTTGTTGTTACTGTATACTATAATCTTCTGGTTCTGCTCATTTCACTTAGCATCAGTTCATGCAACTCTCTCCAGGCCCCTCTGAAATCATCTTGTTGGTCATTTCTTACAGAGCAATAATATTCCATAACATTCATATATCATAACTTATTCAGCCATTTTCCAACTGATGGGCATCTACTCAGGTTCCATTTTCTAGCCACTACAAAAGGAGCTGCCACAAACATGTTTGCACATACAGGTCCCTTTCCCTTCTTTAAGATCTCTTTGGGATATAAGCCCAGTAGAAACACTGCTGGGTCAAAGAGTATACACAGTTTGATAACTTATTGAGCATAGTTCCAAATTTCTTTCCAAAAAGAACGGATCCATTTGTAGCTCCACCAATAATGCATTAGTATCCCAGTTTTCCCACATCCCCTCCAACATTCATCATTATTTTTTCCTGTCATCTTAGCCAATCTGAGAGGTGTGTAGTGGTACCTCAGAGTTGCATTTCTCTGATCCATACTGATTTAGAACTTTTCATATGACTAGAAATGGTTTTAATTTCTTCATCTGAAAATTGTCTGTTCATATCCTTTGACCATTTATCAATTGGAAAATGGTTTGAATTTTTGTAAATTTGAATCAATTCTCTGTATATTTTAGAAATGAGTCGTTTATCAGTACATTTGAATGTAAAAATGTTTTCCCAATTTATTGCTTCCCTTTTAATCTTGTCTGCATTAGTTTTGTTTGTACAAAAACTTTTTAACTTAATATCAAAATTATCTATTTGGTGTTCAATAATGAATTCCTGTTCTTGTTTGGCCACAAATGCCTTCCTTCTGTTGTGCCACAGTTCTCTTTTAATGTCCTGATCCAGTTTCCCTAATTGTCCTATTAAGTTACTCTGCCTCAGGTTATAATCATTCCCTCTTAATATTTGATGAGATAAAGATCTTATATCTTAGACCTTAGGCTATACTTATTCCCTCTTATTTTTTGATGGGATAAAGGTCTTTATCCATTTTAAACATCATTAGAATATCAGGAGCCTCTCCAGCACCTCCCCCATTATGTCATTGGTCTTGTAACCAAATAAAAGAATCTCCGACATTCAGTGCTGGATTCTTTGAGATGATAGTCTCATTCAGCCCTGGGACCAACCATGGATTCATTTGGTCCCAGTAAATCTCTCCCGTTTAATAAATTATTAAATTATTCTCTAATCTCTATCTAGCTTAGTTTCTCTGGCATTACACTTCTCCACAGATCTGAAAGGTAAACTATCCTATGTTCTTCCAATTTGCTTATAATATCATTCCTTATGTTTAAATAATGAACCCATTTCAACCTTATCTTGGTATATGGTGTTAGATGAGGGTCAATGCCTAGTTTCTGCCATACTAGCTTATAAAGTCTGGGCTAGCTCCCTGGAGGCTTCAGGAACAACCAGAGTCAGGGTAAGTAAAAGTCTTTGATCTTTAGGGGGAGAAGTGAAGGACACAGACTAACTGACATGAGGCTCACCACCAACTTCTCTTCTCTTGGTCCTGCCTCAAAGTGAAAGTTCTCTGGCCTCTCCCACCCCACCCTCTAATTTTTACTTACAATTCTCTTAATGAAGGCTCAATGTTTGAGGTTAACTGTGAGAAGAGCAATTCCAAATATATGCTAATAGAGTCATTGTCCAATAGGTAATTAGCCGTACGTGTTCTCTTGTCTGATTCAAGTGCTCCTATTCAGAGTTTCAACCCTTTACCTCTCCCACTTTCTTTTGTCTTAGAACACAGATGGTCATGCCATCCCTGACTTTTCAGGAAGATTGATGAAAAACACCAAAGGGAAGTGGGGAGTCAAGCCAGATATTGTTAGTGGGTTTCTGGGCTGAAGGGTCTTATTAGAAACAGGTATGCACAAACCCATCAGCATGGGAAGTATTACACAAGCACATAGCAATAACACACAGGCTATTAGTGATGACTCTCCCCACAGCCAGTGCAGGCTCAATGTGGTGTAACAAACATGAATTGCACATGCAAGTAGTGATATAACAAACAATATAAATCAACATGGTTTTGTAAAAGATTTCCAAAAGTCCTAGAAGGAGGGTATGTAAATAACAGTCACATATACACCTCCTTCAGCAGCCAAGAGATAGTCCAAACCCAATCTATTGTCCATCAGGAAACACTAGTTTCCAATAGTTTTTGTCAAATAGTGAGTTTTTATCCCAAAAGCTGGGATCTTTTTGTCAAACACTAGATTACTATAGTCATTTACTATTTTGTCCTGTAAACCTAACCTGTTCTATTGATCGACTACTCTGTTTCTTAGCAGTATCAAATGGTTTTGATAACCACTACTTTGTAACATAGTTTTAGGTTTGGCATGACTAGGCTACTTTCATTATCTTCTGCTAGAAATTTGTTACTCTCCAAATATTTGTGGGTTCTGTCACTCCAAAACCAATTCATTTTGAAGGATATCTCAGAAAAAGTCATGTCTCCTCTCTGCCATCTTGGCTTGGCCCCAAATAATCTAATTCTAAAGAGTAACAACAAATCATAAGAATAATTAATAATTTTATCCAAAATAATGACAACAATGAGATAATGTAGCGAAACCATGGGATGCAGCCAAAGAAGTTCTTAGGGGGAATTTTATATCTCTACAAAAAAAGAAATTGGGGAGTTCACCAATGAGCTCCCCAAGAAAAAAAAATCTCCAGGGTCATATGTATTTACAAGCGAATTCTACTAAACTTTTAAAGAACAATTAATTCTAATACTATGTAAACAATTTGGGAAAATGGACAAAGAAGGAGTCCTACCATATTCACTCTAGATACAAATGTGATGCTGATACATATGCCAGGAAGAAGACAGCAAAAGAAAATTACAGACCAATTTCCCTAATAAATATTGTTTTGTTTGTTTGTTTTTTGCTGAGGCAGATGGGGTTAAGTGACTTGCCCAGGGTCATAGAGCCAGGAAGTGTTAAGTGTCAAATCTGAACTCAGATCCTCCTAACTTCAGAGCTGGTGCTCTATCCACTGTGCCACCTAACTGCCCCCCTAATAAATATTGTTGCAAAAAGTTTAAATAAAATTTAGTAAAAACATTCAACAATTTATTAACAAGAAATTGTACTATGATCAAGTGGGATTTATATCAGGAATGCTGGGCTGGCTTAGTATAAGGAAAACTATTGGCATAATGACCGTATCAGTAACAAAACTAACAGGAATCATAAGATAATCAATAGATTCAGAAATAACTTTTGACGATGCTGTTTATCTATTCTATTAAAAATATTAGAGAGAATATGAATAAATGCCGTTTTCCTTAAAACGATAAGCAGCATTTATCTAAAACAATTAGCAAGCATAATTTGTAATAGGGAGAAGTTAGACACATTCCCAATAAGATCAGGGGTGAAACAAGGATTCTCATTATCAGTACTATTATTCAGTCTTGTGCTAGAAATGTTGGCAATAAGAAAAAAAAAAAAAGAAATTAAAGGAAGTAGAATAGGCAATAAGGAGATAAAACTATCACTCTTTGCAGATAATATGATAGTGTACTTAGAGGATCCTACATAATCATCTACAAAGCTAGTTAAATAATAAACAGCTTTAGCAAAGTTGCAGGACATAAAACAAATCCAAACAAATTGTCAGTATTTCTATATATTACTAATGAAGCCCAGCAGCAAGAGATAGAAAGAGAAATTCCATTTAAAATAATTGTAAGCAAAATAAAATATTTGGGTGTTTACTTGCCAAGGCAAACTCAGGAACTATGTGAACACGATTATAAAAACACTTTTCACAAAAATAAAATCAGCTCTAAACAATTGGAAAAAATATCAGTTGCTCATGTGTAATGTTCTTCTCTAAAGTGTAATGTTCTCTGGGAGCAGGTTTCTTGGGGAGCTTCTGGGAGCAGTCTTAGTTTCAGTTTAAAGTAATAATCACTTTAAATGCAGCCAGGAGTTAAAGTCCAAATCCTTTATTGTCTCCTTCAAAATAGCCCAGTTAGCTTTCTTAGAGGCCTATCTCTCTCCTTGGTTCCAAGAGCTCTTGCCACTAGTCCTTTGCCTCTGTCAGCTTCAGCCTCTTGTTCCCCCAATGTCTCCATCCAGCACAAAGGTGGAAGTTGGAATGAATCTGACTCCACCTCCAAGAGTGGGCTTGTGGGTCTGGCCCTGTGAGCTTCTTGCTTATATGCTGTGTACTGAGTATACTCCAATCATTACATCACTAGGAAACCATTATTTGTTGTAGGATTAAATCAATGCTAAATTAGATTTAACCATTGTCTCAATTCCACTTAGTACCTTGTTTCA
Source organism: Sminthopsis crassicaudata (assembly GCF_048593235.1). Classification (NCBI taxonomy): domain Eukaryota; kingdom Metazoa; phylum Chordata; class Mammalia; order Dasyuromorphia; family Dasyuridae; genus Sminthopsis; species Sminthopsis crassicaudata. The sequence goes on from NC_133621.1 coordinate 258,431,016, forward strand.
AGTTCTGGCCCATAAGATCTCCTTGTAGGATCAGAAGAATCATAATGAACCATGCTAAATTAGATAAATATTATTTCTATCAATTCCACTGTCTTAGTACCTTGTAAGAATTCTAACATCTCCTGCTTTCTTTTGATTTTGAACATAGGTGGTCATGACCTCCCTGACTTCTCAAGGAGGTGAGAACCCCCCAAAAAGAAGGTGATCATGCCTTCCCTGACTGCTCAAAAAAGGGAGTGAAAACATCATAAAAAGAGGAGGTGATCATGCCCTCCCTGCAGTCTCAGAAAGGGAGATGAAAACACCAAAGGAAATGGGAAATCAAATCAAATTAGTGGGTTTCCTAAGGGGCTCACTTGAAACAGGTTTATATAAATCCATCAATATGGGAGGTATTGCACATAATTACATAAGCACATAGTAACATAACACAGGCTAATAGTGAAGTAACAAATAACATGAATCAACATGTCCATAAGTTCTAGAAATAGTCCAAAAGGAATTTATTGTCCATTAGTTCATGTGCCAAGAATCCAATAATTCCTGCAAGCTTTGAAGTCCTGCAATAGTCTCATCTTGTGTTTAGGGAATCCAATGATTTCTTGTTTGTTTTTTTCACGTCCCTACAAACAGTCTCATTATCAGCCATGCTCTTTTCAGGGTCAGATGTTTTCTTAGATCTTTGTTTTTGAGGTTTTTTCTCCTTTTTCTGTCTCTCTCTGGGTGCTTGTTGCCACCCATCTGTTTCCTTCTCCATCTGTTTTCCTTCTCTATTTGTAGGAATACAAGCAAAACCCCTCCTCTCCCAGGCAGTTTAACCTATCTAATTTCCCTTCTATTTTACCACTTTCTAAATCTCACCTCATCATCTGGAAATTACATTGAAGCTGTTTTGCACTGGATACTGCCCTGTTTGATTTAAAAAAGCCTATATTCTCCCCAATTGTAATTCCTTTCTGCTATCTGATTGCTTTTCTGCTGGTTGATCATGTAATCCCTTTTCTGCCATGTGATTGTTTTTTTCTGCTGACTGATCACATCAGAGTCCCTAACCTTCTAAAGACTCTCTGGGTGTAAAACTTAGCTGCCATAATGCCCCACCTATTTTTTTGTATTACATCTTGGAGCTGGGCCCCTGCTTCTCATTTCCCTGGGTCAATCTACATTCTGAGACCCAGTGGAAGCCCTTGTGGCATTTTTGGGACATGGGGTTTGGGGTTTTTATTTCTCTCACCCTGTCCTCTCACTCTATCTCTATATCTACACTGAGCTCTAAGATGTCCTATTTTTTCCCACACTGAAAAACGTCAAACGACTCTGTCTAGAAGTCCCTTGCCATGAGGGGACCCTGTCTTCCCATGTTTCATCATAGTCTGGGTATAATAAGCATTTTGTGCCCACTATGGCACAACATCTTATGATCCTCTCTAAAGGAGCATCTTTGTGTAGTCCCCCATATAATTCTTCTGCAAAACCTCATTGGCATTTTTCCTTAGCCAGATGTCTGTTTCATTATTTTCTGTAGATGCATTTTTCTCCAATGATTCTTGTGACAGCTGTCTGCAAAATTTTCCTACAAAATCTGCAAAGGGTTTCATTGGGGACCTTACTCTATTTTTTGTGAAGGCTTCCCCTCGATCTTTTTTGTCCGGGGAGGGAGCCCCCAGCTTTTTATTGCAGCCTTAGAAATTTGTTTCATACACTGTTATGGGATAATTAATCTGTGCTGAATTCTTTGCATACTGACCTTCACCTGCTAGTTGGTCAAAAGTGACTTGTACATTAACTCCAGTTTTGCCTATTTCATTGGGCTTGTATCCTACATAATTCATGATACTCCGAAAGCCACAATAAACTTTTTGTCCAGGTTCTAAAATATGTCCTTGCTATGGATTTCCAATCACTGGAGGGTAGGATTTCATAATAAAAATTATCTAGTAACATCTTAACATAAGATAATGTAGCCCCATAAAGAGTGCAACTCTTTTTTAAATCCTTAATTTTTTCCAAATCAAAAGGAGTGTATCTTCTCCTTTTTTGACCTGAAGAGTCAAGCTCTTCAATCATAGGGTATGCATTTATAAGATCAGATACATCCTGTTCTTCATTTTTTTTGCCTTGACCAGTGTTTTTTGTAATCCTGTCATAGGCTGCTTAAGAGGTGATTCTGTTCTGTCACTGCCTCTCCCCCTCCTTCTTTTTCCTCTACTCATGAAGGGTTAATTGAGGGAAATAGATCAGGGGAGGGGAAATACTCCTGTTTTGAAGTGCCACACTCAGAATTGTACTTAACTCCATTCTTATCTGATTCTTCATCCTTTTCACCTAGTTTATTTGGCACCTCCCCCTCCTGCTCTGTAGCGTGCTGTCGTCTCTAGAAGCTGCCGGATCACTCTCTGGGAAGAGAACTGCTGTGTCTACTCAAATCTCTCAGACAGATTCTTCTTCCTGTAACGAACCGTTGTCTCCAGGCAGTTGCTGTTAACTCTTGTCCAAAGAAGTGACTTCCCTTCCTGCAGAGAGCCCCGTCAAGCCTGATGCAATTCAGAGTCTTCCTTCTTGAATCCTGGCTCTGAATCTCCTCCAGCTCTTATCCTTCTCCAGGCCAATCTGCTCTCTGGGCCCAGTGCTCTCTCTTTTATTCTCCCAGAGAATGGGCGTGGGATAATGCAAGGGCTTCTGGGAAGAACCACCCCAGCCAATGAGCTTGCCCCCTCTATCAAGTCAACCTGAGTTCTCACCTTGTAATTGTCCAGAAAACCTGAATTCTCACCTTGTCACTGTCCAGACAACCTGAGTTCTCACTTAGTAATCCTAACACCTCCCCCTCCTGCTCTTTCTTCTTTTTCCTTATTCTAACCCTTATATAATTTCTTAAAGCCAATTGTGTTAAATTCTATGTAAAAAGTGTATTTTTGGAAATTGATTTTGAATTGGAATTGTAGTATTCACACAGTTGCTCTCCTGCTAATTTCCACTTGTCTGGATCCAATTATTTTTCCTTAGAGAACCAAGGAGATTTGTACTGTACAGTTTCTAAAAGTTCAATGATTGTTCCCAAATTATAATTAAACCTTGACTTTTTTATAAGTCTGGCAATGCTCTCTACACAATTTCCTTGAAGAGGAAAAGCAGGGTGTTTTCTAAACATCTGTCCCATTTTAGCTGAAATACTAGTTTAGCCTTTTAACAAAGTTTCCTTGTTGTACTCACCCTAATTCCTGGGTCAATGAGACTTTTCCATTGAAATCAGGATTGTGTCTGGCCCACATTGGGTGCCAAAATGTAATGTTCTTCTCTAAAGTGTAATGTTCTCTGGGAGCAGGTTTCTTGGGGAGCTTCTGGGAGCAGCCTTAGTTTCAGTTTAAAGTAATAATCACCTCAAATGCAGCCGAGTTAAAGTCCAAATCCTTTATTGTCTCCTTCAAAATAGCCCAGTTAGCTTTCTTAGAGGCCTATCTCTCTCCTTGGTTCCAAGAGCTTTTGCCACTAGTCCTTTGCCTCTGTCAGCTTCAGCCTCTTGTTCCCCCAATGTCTCCATCCAGCACAAAGGTGGAAGTTGGAATGAATCTGACTCCACCTCCAAGAGTGGGCTTGTGGGTCTGGCCCTGTGAGCTTCTTGCTTATATGCTGTGCACTGAGTATACTCCAATCATTACATCACTAGGAAACCATTATTTGTTGTAGTTAATTAAATCAATGCTAAATTAGATCTAACCATTGTCTCCTCAATTCCACTTAGTACCTTGTTTCAAGTTCTGGCCCATTTCCTTGTAGAATCAGATCAATCATACTGAACTGTGCTAAATTAGATAAATATTATTTCTATCAATTCCACTGTCTTAGTACCTTGTAAGAATTCTAACACTCATAGGGTAGGTCAAACTAATATAATAAAAATTATATTTCCACCCAAATTAGTCTACATGTTCAGTGCCATAACAATAAAACTACCAAAAAAATTATTTTATAGAGCTAGAAAAAATAATAACAAAAATCATCTGGAAGAATAAAAGGATAATCAAGGGAATTAATGAAAAAAAAATAAACATAAAGGACAATGGCTAGTACTAGACCTAAAACTATTACAAAGCAGCAGTCATCAAAACCATATGGTACTGGCTAAGAAATAGAGACACATGACACAATAATCAATGAGTAGTAATCTAGTGTTTGATAAACCTCCAAACTCCAGTTTCTGGAATAAGAACTTACTTTTTCACAAAAATTGCTGGAAAACTGGAAAACAATGTCAGAAACTTGGCATAGATCTACATCTCACACAACATACCCAAATAAGGTTAAAATGGGTACATGATTTAGGCATAAACAGTGATACCATTGTAATGCTGGAGAAACTGAGCAAGATAGAGATTAGAGAGTATTTAATAATTTATTAAATGGAGAGATATACTGGGATCAAATGGATACATGGTTTGGTCCCAGGGCTGAATGAGACTACTATCCTCTCCAAGAATATAGCAAACAATGTGAATTCTCAAAAACATATATACATGTAGCTCAGATACAGAGTGTAGAATTAGGCAGGGGCAAAGTCAGGGTGCTGAGAACAGGAATAGGACTCTGACAGGGTGAGTGAGCCACTGGAAATGGGATGATATAATCAGGGGTAGGAACCCTGGACACGGGGAGAGGCATCTTGATAAGATGGCACCTGACATTCCAATAGCTTGGGATGGGGAGAGGCATTATGATATTCTAAAACATAAGTTCTTTTATCCTAATCTATTAGCTGAAGCAGAGAAACTGAGTCAGAACTGGGTCAGGATAATTATGAAAACTGAGTCAGGACAATAAAAGAGAACTGTGGCATAACATTCCACACTCTTTCTTCTGAATATTCAAATCATTGAATTATCTTCCTCTAGAAGGTCTTAGCACCATAATTTTGACCAACCCTTTGTAAAGCAAATAAACCAAACTAAAACTAGAAAAATACAGCAATAGTTCAATTTTAACAAATCTTAAACACTGTGATAACAGTTAAAATTTTAATAATTCAATCATTTTCCCACTCCCCAATATTAGTCCAAATGACATTATGAATACTACTTTCTGATAGGGAGATGCTCAGTCCAGAGAGGGGAGGGATGGGCCATGCTTCCTGTTACCAAAGCTTCATATGGGCCGATCCATGTCTCAGAAGCAAATCAATACCTGTAATTTTGACCAAAATCTAGAACAAAAAACACAAATCTTAACAAGTAAAGATTAGAACAGACTGATACAAAATTTGAAGAGGCCAGTATGAATTGGCCAGCAGCTTCCCAATAAATAAAACAGCAGTTAGGCTTGTCCTTTCATTAGTTAGAAACCTTAAAAACAAAAACAAAACAAAACAAAACAAAAAACTTGAATATCCAGACACAATATCCAGTAACAGATACTCATTTGCCAAGTATTCAGGATATAATGATTCCATATAACCAGATATAACATATAACCAGATTGGAAATAGCAAGATATGACAATTGAATTGCATTAACAGTTTCTATTGACCATTGCTCTGATCATAGAAATTAGTTACAGAAGGAAAAAATACAGGTACGCAACCATAATATGAGCAGTTAAAACTTAACTTTCAGCAAAATAGGATAAAATAGCTTTAATTCATTTTTATTCCTGTTAATTGTCTCACTAACTGTCAGAGGGTAGAACTTTAAAACTCCCAAATAGCATTAACTACAAGCCCAAAGAATTTTACTTCTAATAACAAATTCTATTAACCAAGTCTCAGACATATCCTAAACAGATATTTACCATAACCTTATAGTGACAGTAAGAATTTGTCTCGGTAAGTTCACTTCTTTCATATCTAAGCAGATGTTCCCATAAGTGAACATTATACATACAAATCAGTTTGCTATTCAAAATACCCAATATATAGACAAATATTCTAGATTACATATTGTTCATAACAGAAACATTTTCAAAAAGACAAAAAATATATTATTTTCAGAGACTCTTCAAATGACCTCAGAATGACCTAATACAATCAATTAGAACTTAGAAGAGCCTATACAAAACATCCTAATATCACATAAAAGAATCCAAGAGGTTCTTAAAAATATTAAACTTTCAGAAATGCCTCATATTGATAACAGTAATAAATTTGTTTCAATAAGTTCACAAGTTAGCTTTCATATTTCAGAAAACTTAATACATAAACCCAACAGAGCATAGTTTACAAATTACCCTATATATAGAAAGCAACATATCATCTAAATAGGGAGGTAGAGACATGATCTCCCAAGGTAAACTACTGGCATTTTTAAAAATAACCTATATTATAACTTAAAATCCAATCAAATGCAGCTTTAAATTCCCAGTAATATAAAACTGCTTTTCCTATCATATTTCAAACATTGAATTTCTCTCTGCCCATGTATTATTCCCAATGGACTTTTCCTGAAGCCTTTAGAAAAGTCAGATCCTAATTGGAGATACGTGACCCCTTTCAAATAAATTAACAGAACTTCAATCCAACAAGTTCTTAAGATTTTATATTCAAAAATAACTAAATCTAGCCTGTATAGATAACAGTAAAATTATTTTCACAATTTAAAACTGCCTAAAAGAATATTCAGAACAAATCTGTCATGCAAAGGCAACAGTAAAATTATTTTCCACAATTTGTAAAATCATTCTAATCAGATGTTTTCTCCATCCTGAGTTCAAAGCAATTAGTATAAACTCCTTTTGTTTTCCAGAGGCCTTATCTAGGGTAGCTCCATTCAAGCCATGCCTGAATTTAAACTTTTTTTTTAAGTTTAAAATCACAAGCAAATTTTAACCAATTCCCAAATTCCTTAATTTAGCAGAGCTCTGAACCAAAGTCAGAAACAAGTCACATAAAACACAGACATTGACTGAGCCATTGCAAATAAAACAAAACATTTAATACAGACCAGGGGTTATCTAAAAATTTTAGACTAGCCCTGAGGGAAGTTGTCAGCTCCCTCCCTGAATCCAAACTTAAGGTTTTTTTGTTATTTTTTTAGCCAGATGATGTCTTTAAAAAAGACACCCAGATTTATATTCTGGAATGCCCAGAGTTGTGCCAACTGGCACACAGAACCAGATGTGTCTTTAGACACCAGGTAGAGTCCCCTTCCTCCAGAAGACCCTACTCCCATAATTTATGCCTGTCAGCATTTCATAATTCTGGGAATCCAGATGCTAGCATACAGACAGAACAGAACAGATCTTAAGACATAACCAGATGGTACCCCAAAGTTAACCAGATAGACTTATTTTCCTGTGGCCAAAATGGGGGTGTCTACCATCAAGCTGTCTGTGTCTGTAAACTGCTCTTTCCTGGAGGCTCTGGAAAAAAAAATCCAGGGGGCCGGCCTCTACAGGCCAAGAATTCAGATCCCTAGCAATCCTGAGGCCCAAGGGGAAGTCTTTTATCTCTAAGTCTTATCTCTAATCCTGCTCATTTTCTAACATCTTGCTGGAAAGCTTCCAAAATGTAATGCCAGAGAAACTGAGCATGATAGAGATTAGAGGGTATTTAATAATTTATTAAATGGGAGAGATATACTGGGATCAAATGGATCCATGGTTTGGTCCCAGGGCTGAATGAGACTGTCGTCTCCAAGAATCCAGCAAACAATGTGAATTCTCAATGACATATATATACATGGCTCAGACAGAGGGTAGACTGAGGCAGGGGCAGAGTCAGGGTACTAAGAGTGGGACTCTGACCTGGTGTGGTGAACCACTGGAGATGAGGATGACATAATCAGGGGGAGGCACCCTGACCTTGGGGAGATGCATCTTGCTAAGGCGGTATCTGACATTTCAGTAGCTTGAGATGGGGAGAACCATTCTGATATTCTAAAACATAACATCTTTTATCCTTATCGAGTATTCTGATAAAGAGGGAGGGGAGGTTTTGCAGGACTGAACTTTTATCTGAAGCAGAGAAACTGAGTCAGGACTGGGTCAGGATAATTATGGAAACTGAGTCAGGACAATAAAAGAGAACTGTGGCATAACACCATAAGTAAATTAGGAGAGCAAGGGATGGTTTACCTAGTAGATCTTCGGAGAAGGGAGGAATTTATGGCCAAAGAAGAACTAGAGAACATTATAAAATGCAAAATGGACAACTTTGATTACATTAAATTAATGTTTTTTTTCACAAACAAAAGCAACACAGTCAAGATTAGAAGGGAAGAAGAAATCTAGAGAATAATTTTATAGCCAATATTTTTGATAAGGCCTCATTTCTAAAATATACAAAAAAAGAATCAAATTTATGAAAATGCAAGTCATTCCCCAATTGATAAATGGTCAAAGAATAAGAACACACAATTTCCAGATGAAGAAATTAAAGCCATTTATAGTCAGATAAAAATGCTCTAAATCGTTATTAATTAGGAAAATGCAAATTAAAACAACTTAAGTACCACCTCATACCTTTCACATTGGCTAACATGATGGGAAAAATGATAAATTTTAGAAGAGATATGGGAACACTGGGAAACAAATGCATTATTGGTGGAATTGTGAACTTGATGAGATTTGAGTCTGGGCTTGGAAACAAGAAAGGCAGAGCTAGGTGAGTTCTTGTGACAATTCACTAACCTGAGTTATCTGTGGCAAAGAATAGGAAAGTTTCTGAATATCACTAAGTAAGAGACTCTCTTACTGAACAAAAGCCCCTAATACAATCAGGAGATTTTGCAAAGAGGTTTGTTGAGGTTACTTAGTTTTATGGGCAGATTTTAGAGCTTGGGACAATTGAAACAATGGAGAATTTTTGGAATTGATCTGTTTACCTCTATAGAGAACTTAATCAGTAGTGAGTGTTATCAATGGGGGTGGTCTCTCAGGATAACAGAAAGAGGCTGATTATCCTGTTTGCCTGAGTGGGGTACGGAGACAAAGTTCAAGATAGCTTTCTCCTTGAGAGAGAAAGTTTCTTCAGGCTTCCCATTTCAAACTGATCCAATCAGTTTGGAGAGTAATTTGGAACTCTGCCCAAAACTCCTTGGTATAGCAGTGTCACTACTGGGTCTGCATGCCAAAAAAATAAAAAAATTTTAAAAAGAGGGAAAAAGATGTGTAAAAAATGTTTGTAGAAGCTCTTTGTGGTGGCAAAAATTTGAAACATAGATGCCCATCATTTGGAGAACAGCTAAATAAGTTAAGATACATGAAAGTAATGAAAGATAAGCAGGCTGATTTTAGAAATGCCTGGAAAGATTTATATGAATTGATGCTGATTGAAACAACTCAAACCAGGAAAGCTTTGTACACAATAACGGCAAGACTGTGTGATGACCCACCATCACATACTTGGTTCTTCTCAGCGGTTTGGTTATCCAAGGCAGTCCCAATAAACTTTGTATAGAAAATGCCATCTGTATCCAGAGATAGAACTTTAGAGACTGAGTGTAAATAGACATATGCTGTGTTTTTTTTTTCTTGTTTTTGTTTTCTTCTCCCAACATGATTCACAAGGAAATATATTTTTTTTAAAATAACATTAACATGTCACCAAAAAAAAGTTGTTTTTGTTTTGTTTTGTTTTGTTTTTTGGGTTTTTTTTCCTATAAATGGTGAAAATAAAAAAATTTAAAAATGAAGGAGAAAGAAAAAATAAGCACTTTGAGGAAAGGCAGCATTCTCCTTAGTGATGAGAGTTAGGAAAGGGGGAACCCCTTTTGGATCGGTGCAAGGATAGTCTAGTGACGGTGCAGAGTCCCCTGTAAAGGAATTTACAGGCCCGAAAACCTAGATTGATAAAAAAGGTTTACTGTAGAGGTTTGGAAGTAAGGGTAAAGGTAGAAATACGCCAGGGCCAGAGGTGGTCGTCAGGCGGATAGGAACAAGGGCTGGAAAGATACCATGTTTGGGGGGGCCCCAGAGTTCCCTTTTTATAATCTTGAAGGTGGGTGGAGTCCCAGGCTCCTCGCTGGTTTGGGCCAAGTTTAGCATTGAATAGAATTCAATGAGTCCTTAGATAAGAAAGAAACTGTTTGTGGGGGGGGTTGGGAAACCTGAGCAGAGAGTGGGGGGCTGGGAAAACTCAAGCCAGCTCAGATCTAGTGGGGGCTGGGGAAAGCCTGGATGTCATTTGTGAATCAAAGGTCAGCCATGGGGGTTAGGGAATCAGAAAGGAATCTTAAAGGGACCTCAACCCCCATCATTAGCATAGTGTCTGGTACATATAAGTAGGTTAATAAATGTTTTTTGATTGATTTACTCTATATATACTCTGCCTTAGTAGTCCTTTATTCTTTGCTATTGTTATGGTCCCTTTCCCAATCTGTTGATGAGTCATATCATTATTTTTTATTTGCTTATATGCTCCAGATTTTATCTTTATTAGTGTTGATATTTTGTACTATATCATACCATATTGTGTTTTTTAACAAGAATCTTTGTATTGCAATATTTTGTTTCCAAAGTAACTAACATGCCTTTTTTTTTTTTTTTTTTGCAATGGTACAAAAATCTTAAAAATGATCAAAATAAAAGAAATTTCACTTGAAGAACATTAAAATCTTGTGAAGCAATAACCAAATATCTACAACATATTAAGGTACTGTACTGAACACTAAACATACAAAGAAAAGCAAGTCTAATGGGGAAAACAACATGCAAAGTACTACATACAAACAAGTTATAGGCTGGATTATAATCTAATTGAAAATATCATCATACCCAATTAGGAATTTTTCAGTGGATTCAATTGACAAAAAAGGAGTGGGATTAGATTCAGAAAGACCTGATTTCAGTATTTATCTCTGATATTTTCTAGGTATTTGACATAACTTCTCAAATTCTCAGTTTTCTCATCCATAAAATGGGAATAATTAAACCCTACTTTTAAAGTGGCTATGAGATTCAAATGATATAATAAAGGCAAAGATCTTTGCAAACTTTAAAAAGCAATATAAACATCACCTATTGTTATCATTAACAAAAAGAACAAATGAAGATAATTATTTATATATTGAGTGCATGCAATACAATCCATAGGATTTAGAGTTGGAAGGCTCTTAGAATCTGTGGACCAGAAAACTTACACTTAGAGATATGATGTGACTTGCCTGTGGTCACATAGAAAAGCAGGGCCAGGATTAAAATCCAGATTTTATGATTTCAAATTCATTTTCTTTCCACTGTATATCACTTTGCATTAAAGGATTTTAAATTTAAAACATCTCAAAATGTTTCAGACAGTGTGTGTGGTACAGTATAACATGAACAACTAGATGGTACAATGGATAGAGCACTGGTTAGAATCAAGAAGACCTGAATTCTAATTTCACCTCAGACATTTGCTAATAGTGTAATGCGAGGCAAATCACCTGACCTATTTCAGCCTCTTTTTTCCTAATTTGTAAAATGGAGATCGTAATAATACCACCAACCTCACAAGATTTTAATGTCCTTTAAGTGAAATTTCTTTTATGAGGATCTTGATCATTTTGAAGATTTTTGTACCACTGGCAAAAAAAAAAAAATAGTTATGCTATTAACCAACCTCACGAGGTTGTTATGAAGATTAAATGAGATAATACATGTGGAACACTTTGCAGACCTTAAGTTATCATGTACAGTGCCCTCAAAGTCTCAGTGTAATGTTAAGCTTTTTAAGAGTATATTGAGACTTTTGGGGTACTCTATATAAAGCTAATATTATCATTATCATTACTTTTCCTACTACTACATTACTCCTCCTCCTCTTTCTCTTACTACTACTATTATACATGTTGCTGTTTTTCCTTCATTCTTGAAGACAGCCATGACATCAGGGAAGAGATGCCATACCATGCAAGTAAATTGGATTTGAAGGAAGGAAGTTGTGCAAGGTCACATGTCTCTCTTTCTCCTCCGGAACCATCTGGGTCCAGTGACCAGATAAAAATAAGGATGACTGGAGATGATCCTAGGATGCAATGGGAAACCTTGATCTTTTTAAGCTAAGGTCTTCAACAGGTCTAGTTTACTGAGGCAACTGCCCATCAGTGATTAAGGCTAAGGAAGAAATGAAGGAAAAATAGCTTTTTAAAAAATCTAGCAGAAAGAAAGAAAGAAAGAAAGAAAGAAAGAAAGAAAGAAAGAAAGAAAGAAAGAAAGAAAGAAAGAAAGAAAGAAAGAAAGAAAGAAAGAAAGAAAGAAAGAAAGAAAGAAAGAGGGAGGGAGAGAGAGAGAAAGAAAGAAAGAAAGAAAGAAAGAAAGAAAGAAAGAAAGAAAGAAAGAAAGAAAGAAAGAAAGAAAGAAAGAAAGAAAGAAAGAAAGAAAGAAAGAAAGAAAGAAAGAAAGAAAGAAAGAAAAAATCAGTCTGGGAGGGGAAGACTCTCCAGGTTTCTTGTCAAAATATTCACTCTAAGGCAATCAGGGTCAAAACAAAGACCAAGTGGGGACCCTGGACAATCAATAAGAGCCTGAGTGATTTGTGAATAGGAAGGAAAGAGGGAGAGAGAGAAACAAATTAACAAATTGGAGATCAAAGATAAATGAAAATGAACGGTTGAGAGAGCAATCTGCTGAAGAAGACTGGAAGAGATAAGATCAAGATGTATAGAGTTGGTCTTGAAAAAAAGAAAAGCCTCCATTGTCAGATAAACTCCTTTGGCAAGAGAAGCTCTTGAACCCCTTTATATAATATGCTTCCAAATGCAGAGAATAAAATAAATAGCTTTTAAAAGAAAACAAATTATGTTGAAATAATTATCAAAATCTTTTTCAAAAACAAGTTGAAAGCTCTAGGTTAAGATCCCCTGACTTAAAAGAAAGGAAAAAAAAGTGAGAGATGATGTCAAGTAATCATACTGCCTAGTTTTCCACCCTGTAGAAGTATTCTGTTCTTTGTTCTGTTCTTTGTTCATTCTTGATAAGCTGGGTTCTTCATTTGGATACTCAAGGGCCTTGTCTATTTTAGTCTTCTCTATTACACATATTTTTTTGAAATAAATAATCACAATGAATAAATAGCCATAGTGAAAATAGCCACATTGTTATTTTTTTCTATGTAGTTTCAAAGTGACTAGTTAACTATGAATATGTTTCTATATCAAATGTACCTTAGATGGAATTATGTTCATGGCTCTTAAATTTGGAAGGAAATGTTAAAAAAGGCACATAAATCAGTAACCCAGTTAGAAATTTGATGGTTGCTGAAATAATGAAGTAGCATCTCAAATATATCTATCTATAGATGATAAGCTGGTTCTTAAAACCCTTATAAATCCAAAATATATTCCTACAGTCTTTGTTTTTAATTAGTAGTTTATGTGTCTGTATTGTATCACATCATATTATGTCATATTATTTTATATCATGTTATCAATATTATATTAATTATATCATATATATTATATCATATTGTGCCATATGCTATCATATTGTATCATATTCTCTATCTCCTCATCCTCTGCAACAGATGTTGACACAAAGACTCCAAGTACTTCCACAGTGGAGGTGTTTTTGAACATGCTTATCATGAGCTCTGGATTACAAGATGACCAAGTCTCCCATGAAATGATATTTCTTTGGATGCACATTGAAACCAACTCTACTGTTTCCTTTTCTGGTTGTTCTAAGGAGACCTGTAAGTCGTTTTATATTTGATGGCAACTACTTTTGGTCTTCTGATTATATTCTGTCATGGACCCTTGCAGAAGCAGAAGAGGTTGCATAGTATTAAAGAATGAACACACACACAAATGTGTGTATATTCCTACATATTATATACATGTATACCTACATATATGTTGGTAAGTATTATATCTATACATAAAAAATACCTATATATGCACATATATGTGTGTGTATAATGTATGTGTATGATTTTGTTTTTGTATATGTTGCTATAATAAAATATTTCTTTATTTTATTTTTTTTGTTAAAGCTTTTTATTTTTCAAAACATATGCATGGACAGTTCTTCAACATTAGCCCCTGTAAAACCCTGTGTTCCACTCCCCCCCACCCTTTCCCCATGCCTTCCCCTAGATGGCAAGTAGTCCAATATATGTTAAACATGGTAGAAATATAGTATAACCAAAGATTTCATCAAGTGGCTAGTTGTTGATCAGCCTCTCAATATTTATACTAGCTAGGCTAGCCTTTGGAAAGCAAAAATAGGTCTACATAATCCATTGCTGGGACTGTACTCAAAACCCTTTGGGCATGGTAGAACCTGCCAAAGATTGCATTCCATATACATAGCCTTTGAGTGCTCAAGGTCATTTGCTTGGCAAATACAAACATATCATAGTGGGATTTTGTGGAAGTTATTTTTATGTTACTATTTTATTTTATTGTTTATAAAAATAGTGTATACTGCGGTAATAACAATAACATAATGATAAGGATTATCAACTGTCAAGAATTAAGGAAATCTGGTGCAAGACAATTCTAAAGGATTCATGATGAAAAATGCTATCCATCTCTAGAGATAGAACTGATGAACTCTGAATGCATATTGAAGCATACTTAATTTGCTTCCTTTATTTTTTTGTCTGTTTTCTTTTGCAATATGGTTAATACATAAATATTTTGTGTGACTTCACATGTATAATTAATTGATATCAAATTGCTTGACTTCTCAAGGAAGGTAGAGGAGCAAGAGGGATGGAAATAATTTGAAATTCAAAAAAAATTTAATCAATGTTTAAAAAAATTTTTAGGTGCAATGAATAGAGCACCAGCTCTGAAATCAAGAGGATCTCAGTTCAAATCTGGACTTAGATAGTTAACACTTACTAACTGTGTAATCCTGTGCAAGTCACTTAACACCAATTGCCTCACCAAAACAAGTAATAATGTAATTTAAAAATATTTAATAAAAAAATAAAACTATATTAATAATACTGTGTACAGAATATGAACAATATATTCTTGTTGATATTCCAAGATCAAATTTTATATTCCAAGATCAAATATGGCAATGAATCATTTTTGGCACGTATAATCCATGACTACTTTCTAAACAATTGAATTTATAATGGATATGATCCAATCTAGTCATTAAAATGCAGGAAGCCCATGGTTTTTCTTGGCCTAATTCATGCTTTATTAAGTGACTAATAAGGATGAGAGAAGTAGCATGAGGTAGTGGATAGAGATTTGACCTCAGAGTCAGGAAGTCCTTGAAGTCCTACCTCAGATATTTACCAGTGACCCTTTTCAATTATTTAACCTCTCAGGGTTTAGGATTTTAAGAAACCCTTAGGCAAATCATTTAATTTCCATGGGACTCAGTTTTCTCATCTATAAAATAAAGGATTTGGAATAGATGAACTAAGAGGTTTCTAGATTAGATAGATGATCCTAGATATCAAGAAAGTTTGGATTCAAATATTACCTTTAGAGAAAATAGATTGTCTGATGCTAGATAAATCATTTAACTTTTCAGTACTTTTGTGGACAGCTAGGTGGAACAGTGAATAGAACACTAGTCCTGGAGTCAGAAAAACCTGGCTAACTCTGTCTTCAGGCACTAACTGTGTGCTTTCCCTAATTATTACATGCTTATTATTGTAGCATCTAACATCATCACTCAATTGAAATTGCTCTCTTCACAATCACTAACGATTCTCAATTGTCATATCCAATGGTCTTTCCTTAGTTTTCATCTTTCTCAAATCATATGCTATAATTAACACTGTTGATTATCCTCTACTCTTGAATACCCTTGCCTTTGGGGGCTTTCTTTACTCATTACTGGAGATAGATAAAGGTTTGCATGTATATACATGTGTGCATATATGTATATGTATATGTATTTGTTTTCAGAATGAAGTTCAGAGCTGCTTAGGAAACCAATGGAAATACAAAGTTGGACATTATCCAATGGAAACTTTTTTTTTTTCCCTTGGGCATTTTTTAAAAGAAAAAAAATGTGATCAATGATCATCTAGTTTAATATAAAGTGTTATTTTTCTTTTATTTATTTGATATGGAAATATAAATCTTATGAACTTAACATTTAGGAAAACACTCCCAATTCTCATTCTTCTCCCTTTAAATTATGATTAGAAATGGTTTTTACTGAAGTATCTAGTAGTATATTATCTTTACTTACAATCTTAGACCTTTAGACCATTATATAAATGGTGATATAGCAATATCAAATGTTTTGACCTAGTATCAAAAAAAATCTACTAATTCTACTAAGGAATAACTATTTTTAAAACTTTTAATTGAATGTTTCATTGTATAACTATTTTTAAAAATTCAGTGTCAGACCTCATTCTATACAGATGGGAAATTCAGATCAGAGTTGTAACTAGGGCTATATGTTTCTTGCACACTGACAAATTCCCCATCATCTCTCTGAAGATAGTTGGTCCTTTATTTATGACGCTACATGTCAAAAATTCAAAGTAATGCCTACTTTGTCTACCCAGAAACCATAAGTGTAGATTCAGAGTAATAAATTTTAATTGATTTTGAAAATCCATTGAAGACAGTACTACTCTGAGGAGATTCCTATGGAAAGATTTTAAAATATTGTTTTTAGAGAAGAGTGCCCCCTTGGGAACTGAAATGTATATAGGTAAGTTTTTAGTGAAATGTCTGAACAATTAATAAAATATTTCAGGTTGTCAGAATGAAAAATGTGTTTTAATTTTTTTCATTAAGATGATTTATCATTTTAGTATATAGCTCTCACAACTTTTTAAAAAGAATTTCAACTTTACCATTGTTTATGTGTGTTGTTACTATTTCTTTTTCTTTATTGTACTTTCATTTCAACAAAGGTACTTTATTAGCCTGGAGCATTTAGTTCTTTTACATGTATAGTTTTAGGCAATGAAATGAGTCATGTGTGATAGAAAGTTAAATAAAGTATTAGACTAGGTTTCCATTAAAACCACTTGGACATGTCTGGCAAAGCTATGAAAATGTGTTTTTCTATTAAGGAAACAAAAAGTAGATAAATTCAGTAGTTTGAAGTTAAATTGTTAGATATAAAGCAGATTCAGTTGAAATTAAGTGCTTTAGGAGGGCATTAGATTAGATTTTTTTTTTGAATCTTTGCCATAAAGGAATCCAACATCTAAAAGCAACTTCATATGAATTTGGAGACTTTGGTGTACAGTTTTTTCAGTGACAAAAGTTTGCTTGGAGAAATTCAGTGAGTTTAAGTTTTCAAGATCAAATATTGAAGAATGGAAGACTAAACTTTGACTTAATAATCAATCTTTGACTTCAATAAGCCTTCATATAAAGGATGATTAACTTTTTACAGAAAAAAATGTCTGGCTGCTCTGTCTTAATTAGGAAAAATGAATATTGCATTTGGAGCCTGAGGACCTGCACCCATAGAAATTAGGTGAAGGGGGAGAAGTGAATTTACTCTCTGGCCTCAGTTTCCCTATATTGTTCTTATGGGATTGAACTAGATGGCTTGTTTCTCTTCTAGCTCTGAAACTATGAGAAATTCAAAATCCACACTGATTTTTCCTTTTACTATCTGTTTGTATTTATTATTTATAATAAAGGGATATATGAGATGTTCAGGAAAGACCAACCTCTTTGGTGTGAGAGCTTGGCAAGCCATTTTCAGATTTACTTATTAATCTTTTGTATCTTCCTGTCACTTAATCCTCACCTGTGACTTCAAGAAGTCACAATGATCAAACCCCAGTAAACTAGTATCAGCAGACAAGCTTAAACCTGGTTGAGGTCAACCTATGGGCCTCAAATGTGTTGTTGAGTTAGGGAGATTTTTGCCCCAAGCAGGTGAAGACCTTCCTCAGGGATATAGGCAGATAAAAGTGACTGGAAGCAGGTATTTGTGGAGCACTTAGAGCTTGGTCAGACATTGAAGATGCCATAATTGTACATTACATCCCCATCTTGATTTTTGTTTTGCCACTAAACTTCGATCATCAAGAAGAGTGAAGTTGATTACTTTGTACAACTCACTTAAATCCAATTCATGTGCAAGTCAAGATATTACCTCCTGATGTCAATGAAGGGCAAACAACAATGACAGTGACAATTATCCATACTACATAATCATCATGTTCTTATATGGGTCCTAGTTTCCTAGTAAACCATTTCATGTCTCATCCTTTTCTTTTCTCTATATCATAAACTCTTTTGAAGCAGACATCTAACCTTAGATTAAAAATTTTTTTTTTCTAAAAAATCCCCAATAGAGTTCTGGAATTGGTATCAGGAAGACCTTATTCTTAAAATATACTAGCTCTGTGATCTTGGGGAATCATTTAACATTTCTGTGCTTGACTTTCCTCATTTATACAATGAGGAGGTTGTTTCTGGTGACCTTCAAAATATTTTCACCTCGAAATCTACTGAGTAATCAAATAGCATTAGATTTTCAAGGTGGAAGAAGACTTTAGAAGTTTCTTTGTATCTTAGTTTCCTCATCTTTGATAATGAGAAAGTTGGAGGAATTTGAGACCTATAGGCTAAATTCAACCTGCCATCTGTTTTTATGTCACATAGGCTTACCTGAACCATACAAAAATAAGTTGTAGGTTAGATTTGGCCTTTGGGATGAAGTTTGCCAATCCATTGATTTAAATATCTTCAATCTAAGTTTCCCTCTAATTCTAAATCAACAGTCTCTGTGTTTACTTCCAACTCTTGATTTTGTCTCTCATTCCTTGTTTTTTATTACTGCTGTCTCCCAGGTTGCCAGTTCCCTCTTTTGCCTGGATCTATACTTATCTTGGATTATGAATTTCTAATAAAAAAGTTCAAATCATTTGACATTTCATGTCATCCATTTTAATTATATTTCTTAATCTAAGGATGATTGATTAGGAGTGACAGGATTTCATGAATCACAAAGAAGCAAAGAAGAATAAAAAACAGACTAAAGAAATCTTGCTAAGATACCCAAATAGGCAAAGTTATCCTAAGGACATTCAAGGATGAAATTAGAAAAAGGACTGCAAACAGAAGAAAAGTGGAAAAGATTGGCAAATTATTACAAGAAAATTTTTTCCATAAGAGATAAATGGACCCCATATTTGGACCCCAATATCTTCATTCTTGAAGTGAAGTAGCAATATCACTAATAAGAACAAAGATAGAAAAGCAGTCACATTACAGATATATTCTAGAAGTAATGACTTTAAGTGTATTAAGAAATCAATTTGTAAGGGATATATAGAAGGGGAAAATGTCTAATATATGGGAGAGACTTCTCAGACTTTATTGATTCAAAAAAAGTGACTGTGAAAAAATCATACATTCAATTATATAACCTATTCTCCCATCTACAAAAACATCTCCATATCTGAATTGAGAGTATTTTCAATGTCTCTATTAGCAACAAGAAGGCTTTCATAAGCAATATTCACCTGGGGACCACATCTTTACCATCTTACAATTGGTCAAAGATACAGATAATGTAAGATTTCACCGGGTTTATTTGATTACAAAAAGAATCTGACTTGGAACAGCAAAACACTTCCTTTCGGGCTCTTTTACACCAAGGTATCTATCATCTACATACCAATATTATTTGAGATGATTTGAATATATAACAATAGAAATAACCCTGTTTCATGATACCTTGAAAATAAATATCAGGCACGAAATAGGAAGATTATATCCAGCCATTCTGGAGAGCAATTTGGAACTATGTTCAAAAAGTTATCAAACCATGCCCTTTGACCCAGCAGTGTTATTACTGGGCTTATATCCCAAAAAGATATTAGAGAAAGTAAAGGGACCCACGTGTGCAAAAATGTTTGTGGCAGCTCTTTTTGTAGTGGCAAAAAACTAAAAATTGAGTGGATGCCCATCAATTGGGGAATGGCTGAGTAAATTATGGTATATGAATGTTATTTTGTAAGAAATGACCAACAGGATGATTTCAGAGAGGCCTGGAGAGATTTACATAAACTGATGCTAAGTGAAACAAGCAGAATCAGGAGATTATTGCACATGGCAACAAGAAGACTATACTATGATCAATTCTGATGGAAGTGGCTATAAATTGATTCAGTCCAGTTTCAATTGTTCAGTAATGAAGAGAGCCATCTACACCTAGGGACAGGACTGTAGGAACTGAGTGTGGACCACAACATAGCATTTTTACTCTTTCTGTTGTTGTTTGCTTGCATTTTTATTTTCCTTCTCAGGTTTGTTTATTTATTTTTTCTTTCTATATCCAATTTTTCTTGTGCATCAAGATAACTATATGTATATGTGTGTGTGTGTGTGTGTGTGTGTGTGTGTGTGTGTGTGTGTGTGTGTGTGTGTGTGTGTATATATATATATATATATATATATATATATATATATATATATATATATATGATTTAACATATATTTTAACATGTATTGGAATACCTGCCATCTAAGGGAGGAGGTGGGGGGAAGGAGGGGAAAATTTGGACCAGAAGGTTTTGCAAGGATCAGTATTGAAAAATTACCCATGCATATGTTTTATAAATTAAAAAGCTATAATAAAAAAAGAAAGAAAAGAAATATTATATGCTTTCCAAAAAATACACATGTATGATGAGAAAGTCCAATTGAAAGATCAAATTGAGGAGGGATTCATCAAAAGTGGAAAGATTTCCCAGATAGTTTTAGGTGGCACAGTGGATAAAGTGCCTACCCTGGAATTTGAAGGACCTGAGTTCAAAGATTAAGGTCTCAAAGACTTACTAGTTGTTTGACTTTGGCTAAGTAACTTCATACTGTTTGCCTCCATTTCCTCATTTGTAAAATGAGATGGAGAAAGAAATGGCAGACCACTTCAATATCTTTGCCCCAAATGGGATCAGACTTAACTACAAAACAACAAATTCGATTACTACTTCTTTAATGATGATATTGGTTTGGTTTCATCAAGCCTCAAAGCACTAAAGGGACTCCTAGAAGAGGTTTAGAATGGTTCAAAGGAATCCAACTTGTCTATTCATTCAAGAAAGACCAAATAAAGGAAGAATATTGATTACTCAGATTCAATATGCAATTGAATGGACACCTTGTCAAAGTTATTTAATTATTTGTGTGTCTTAGGCAATGAATAATGAATAATAAGTTGGTTAGTTAAAGAAAAGAGGAAGAGCTATCTTGATTGTTTTTGGAGATATTGCAAAGTATCTTTACTGACCAGAGGTTTCCCCAAAACAACTCATATTTTCTATATGAACATTTTCCTAGGTATGGCAGGAAAACCTTTGGCCACTATTATCTCTAAAGAAGTGAAGAGGAATATTGTACAGAGGGCAATAGAAAGGTACCTATTACAGCATATTACCAAGAAAGAGCTTCAAAGAAGAACAGGAGTAAAAGTAAAATTCATACCTGCAAATACAAAGTATACAAAAATCCTGGGAGATATTTTAGAACTAATTCAAAGACAATGAGAACCAAAAGAATGAGTAACTTATAATGACCTTGGGGAAGGAAAAAAAAAAAGAATGAAGATGAATAAAATGGATAATAGATACCAAAGTGAATGAAAAACTTTTTTGATATATTGTGCATTGAAATAAATTAATGAAATGTAAATATTTTCTAAACAAATTTAGTTGTTTGTGTTCCTGTTCAATGTTGTTTTTTGAAAATTATTGAATTCTTTAAAATATATTATACCTCTTGAAGAACCCAAAAAAACTAGCTTTTGTTTTTATATTACTTCAATAGCTAAGGAACTGATTTAAAGAGAAATGTATTATAGCTATATGATGCTTGGATGACAGGAAACCATTTGTGTGGTAGGAATAAGAAGCTAGCACTGACATATAAAGAGGAAGTATTAGAATTTATAATGTGTACTCTCTTTCTAAAATCCATAATTATGGGAAAACATTTATCAAAGCTAATAGTCCAAGATATTCTCTTCCTCAGAACTTTATATTAATTGTGAACTCCATTTATAAATGGATTATTGATTTGAATAAACAAGTTAGAAAAATGCATTTCATTTTGTTTTTGTGTAGCAGTAAACTGGAATTTATTTTCCTTTTTTAATGATATAAATAACTGCATTTTCTTTCAATAGGATGGATTTTTTAAAATGTCCTTTCTATAATTCAATCCATTAAAACAAGTTTCTTAGGAAAGCTAGCTATTGAAATATATTGTCTGTCATTACATGAATTCTACTAAAATGATTATTTTACTCCATCATTTGTTCCATTACCCAGTTTATAAGAAAAAGAAAGTGCCTTACCCAAATTCTTTGTATCACTAATGTGCAAATATCATTTGTTTTCCAATTAAACTTGACATTATATGACCAAAGTTTTCTTATATAAAGTAAACTCTTTTTTTTTTTTTTCTTTCCTGAAGCTGGGGTTAAGTGACTTGCCCAGGGTCACACAGCTAGGGAGTGTTAAGTGTCTGAGACCAGATTTGAACTCAGGTCCTCCTGAATTCAAGGCTGGTGCTCTATCCATTGCGCCACATAGCTGCCTCCTATATAAAGTAAACAATGTAGCTAAAACTACTAAATGCATGTATCCAATGTATCCAATTTTAAATGTCCTCAAATTTTAAGTTAAAATTTCAAAAGGAAAAAAAGTATAGCATTCAACTAAAGACATTGGAATCATAAATTTAGGATAGTAAGTGTATAGATTTAGAGCTAGAAGGAATCTTACACTACTATCTCATTTACAGATAAGGAAACTGAGACCTGAGGAGGGTAAATATCTTAACTAACATGATAGTATTGAAATTTGAATCCAGGTTAACTGATTCCAATTTTATGTTCTTTCCACTTTTTTTTCCCTTTGTCTCTAAACCTACCAGACTGAAAAGGGACAATTTAATTCAAAATTCTCTCATTTTATGTAAAACCCAAGGTTCAGTAAAATTAAGTGTTCATACAAATACTAAATAGCAAAGATGGGATCAAATCCAACTCCTCTGGCAGGTTGGTGACACAGTGGATAGAGTACTGGCTCTGGAGCCAGGAGGATCTGAGATCAAAGCTCAATTTTGACATTTATTAGCTGTGTGATCCTGGACAAGTCACTTAACCCCAATTTTTCCAAAAAAGAAAAAAAATCTAGAACCTCTGACTTCTGAGACATTGACTCTATTTATTAATGTGTATATGTGTACTACAATGTCCCTCTGAATTCTGTGCAGCCGTGGACTTAGGATAACACAATTCAAGACATTAAGCTTACAAGGCTATTGTTGCTTAGGGTCTTGAAGTCTTTGAGTTCTGATTCTTTTATAGTGCAGTGATTTGGTGTGAGTTTGGTGTACGATAGTTTTGTGAGGAAAAAGTCATATCTTTTTTAAAGACAAGGCTGATTCCTTCCTTGTTTATTACTAATAGCAGCACAACTTTTCCATTAATCAAGATGGCAGCCAGTTGGGACTAAAACATCTGGTAAAAGCACGCAGCATAAATTCAACCTCAAGTGTTATTATAAGCAATTGAATACATCCTCCACCCTGAAATCTAACCTGTTTAACTTACAATGGCTACTTTAGGACATATTGAAGAGTTTGATGTCAGACTTATGTACTTCCTGGAGGTCCAGGTCAAGAGCTCTTCATTTGAAATTATAATGTATACAATAGTAACCATAACCAAGAATATTGTCCTCCTAACAGGCTGGAGGAGAGGAAAGTCCATATATAGTCTGCAATAAGATTATGGACCGCCTCTATGACTAAGACATTTGCTCATATAATGGTGTTTGGAAAGTATACTACCCATCAACATCACTATCATTGTTCAGAGATTTAAATTTCATGTTTGAAATCAACTGCCTAGTGAAGGAGTCACTGCTTATATTATAAAGAGCTGTACTATCTGTCTCAATACTGCAATTTGGGATTTTCCTATATAACTTTTTGGGATTATTTATATGTGGAATGAAATCTTCTGAAGTACTTATTGAACAATATTTGACATTTATAACTGACCAAGAAAAGTTTTCTGCTACTGATAATTGCTTTTTAAAATATAAATTAGAGGAACAATTTTTAATATAAATTCTACCCATAATATAAAGACAAAGAGCATGAGAATAAGATATAGGGAATATATACTTCACAGAATGTGACTATAGATTAAGAAATGCCACTTTTGTATTTTTGTAGAAACCAAGGAATTATTTCTTGCTTGGGGTTGGGTTGGGGTGAGGGGGGGAGGTAGATCATTGGATTTGGCATTAAAAGATAGTATTTAAATCCTCACTCTGCCACTAACGACTTGTATAGATCTGTAGCAAATTGTTTTCATCATTTAATCTCTCTGAACTTCAGTTTTCTCATTTGTAATATCAGCAGGTTGAGTTAGAAGGTCTTTTCTGTTCCTAAGTCTAAAAGCCTATAGTCCCAAAGGGACATTTTGCTACTCATCACTTCCCTAATTTTATTCTGTGACCCAACACAACAGGTGCCAGTGGGAAAGCTCATGAATTTAAATTGTCAAGAACTGAAGGTAAGCTGAATCAATGAATCAAAGAAAGGTTGACTGCTGTAGGTCAATGACAGCCAAGATGAGAAAACCAGGACTTAGGCTGGTGTCAGGGGAGCAGTAGTTACAGGAGCAAGTGAATAATAGATCAAGTCACAATACATAGTGAAGCTTTCTACTAGATCTTTCTTAAGGTCTCTTTGCAGTTTAAGAACTATGTATCTGCACTTTAAGGGGGAACTTTTAAAAGTTATTTAGTAGGTAAGTTACTCTATTTAAGAACCCTAGGTCAGAGATCTGAGAAAGACCTCCAAAGTCATCTAGTCAAGGTCAATAAACATTTATTAAGTACCTATTATGTGCCAGGCACTGTGCTCAGTTTGGAGGATATAAATAAGTGAGGTGAAGGCTGCCCCTTAGGTACAACAGGGGGTGTCATTATGTGGTTTGAAAAGATGCAGAATAGACATTCTATCCTCTCCTCCCACCCTTCTTCAAGGAAGACTTTAATTCCTTCAAAGAAGGGAAGCAGGAGAGGTTTCAGAGACTGACTACTCTTCTCCCCTCAGAAAGAGAAGATACCAGGCTAGAATTATATCTATTTTCCCTCTTAAATATTTTTAGCCTAGATGTAATTTTCAGGTTCAAGCCAAACTTCTCATCATTATTGTTTTAAATGGGAAAAGTTCCCAAGTTTTATATCCAAAGCTTTACTCCCTTCCCACAAAATAACAGGTTCACAATGACCCTGTGCTTTGCCTAAATTCATACAAATAGTGAATAGCAAAGACAGGATGAAATCGAACTCTTCTAGCAGCTAAGCGACACAATGGATAGAGTAGTGGCTCTGGAGTCAGGAAAGCTTGACATCAAATTTAACCTTAGACACTTATTAACTATGTCACCCTGGACAGTCCTTGACCTCAAGGAACTTATACTTTTTTGAGGGGAAAGACAATATACAAAGGAAACTTAAAAGTTGCGTGGATTTTTTATTTTTATTTTTTTTACAAATGTTGTCCAGTGATAGTTGGGTTCATGATGTTTGTGGCACTGAAACCAAATGGAGCAGCTGAAGGGAAACCTAGACAAGAAACCTGAAGCCCTGGGAAGTTAAGTGTCTGATCCAAAGTTACACAGGTGACAAATGTTAAAGGTGAGATTTGACCCAAGATCCTCTGACACCAGAACTAATGCTCTTTTTGCTCCCCTTCAGATATATTGTCTGTATCTAGAGATATACTTTCTTATCATAACCACTCTCTAATTTAAAAAAATAAAATACTTTTTAATTACCTAAATATGACCATTTTAAAAATAAGCAAATCTTTAAATAACATAATTGATTCTTAAACTAATATAAAGAGCAAGGACAAACTGAATGCTTAAAAATAATTTGCCCAAATTTCTGACAGCATATTGTGTGAATCAAGGTTGAGTTTGGGCATCATACATTATGGAGTCATGGATCTAAAACTGGAGGAAACCTAAGAGAACATTTTGTCCAATTCTCTCATTTTGCAGATGAGAAAATTGATGTCCAGAAGGTTAAAGTGACTTGTCAGGGTAATAAAATGTCAGAGGCAAGAGATGAATCCAGATTCTTTGACTCCATTAGGTGATATTGGTTCTACCTGTGGCTTTTCTGCTGTATACATAAGCAAGGTATCCACCACTGCTAAAAGAGCATGAGTTCTGTCTGTCTAGGTGATGCACATGGTCATGGAGGGGAAGCTAAAAGATAATACTGGACAAAATACCAGATTGAAGGAAACTACAAAGAAAAAAAATAATGGCAGATAGTCACAATAGCAAGAGTATCAGACTTAACAACAAAGAGATCATTCATAATTTTAGAGATATCAGTTTCTGCTGAGGGATGAAATTAGAAGCCTGGCTGTAGAAATTGAGCATTGACTAAAAGGAAAGGAATGAGTTCACAGAATTTGTTTGGAATCTTTGCTGTGAAAGGGAGGAAAGATACCATGTGATATTTTTGTTGTTGTTCTTTGTTTGCTTGTCTTTTCTTCCTTTCTCATGTTTTTCTCCTTTTATCTGACTTTTCTTGTGCAGCATGACAAATATGGAAATATGTTTAGAAGAACTGCACATGCTTAATCTATATCTGATTGCTTGCTGTCTTGGGAAAGGAAGGAGAGAGTGAGAAAAAAATTGGAGCATAAGGTTTTGCAAAAGTTAATGTTGAAAACTATCTTTGGATGTATTTGGGGGAAAAATATATAGGTTGATACCTTGAGGGGATGGTAGTGAAAGTTTCTTAAAAATGGGAAATTGGACATGTTTGAAAACACAAGGTGAAGAAATGTCAATTAACAAAAGATTAAAGATTAGAGAGGGAGAAAGATTGGTTTAGAGGGCAAAATATCGGAGAAGATGGGAGAGAGTGAGATAAAGGATATATGGAGAAGGGCTGGTCCTGGCAAGGAGAAGAACCACTTCATTATAAGAGACTGGAAGAAAGAAGAGTGGAAAATGTCAAGGGGTTTTGAGATAAAAAGAAAGGAAGAAGAAACTCATAGTAAATATATTAATTTTCTCAGTAAAGGAGTCAATGTTCTCAGCTAAAAGAGTGAGGGAAGATATGGATACTGAGGAAAGAAGAGAATATTTGGACTACTTAATGGGAAAATGAAATGGAAAATGGGTCCAGAGAGTGAAGAACTGAAGAGCGGAAGCTGAATTGTTTAACTACAGAGTTGAGATTGGGAGGGGAGGAAAGTGAAATCAGTACCTGAGACAGTTCTAAGAGGTTGAAGGTTGAGTGGTCACAATGAGGATGGTGAATGGGTTCTTCCAGTTCATGTCTCAGTTTTGGGTAGGCTAAGTGAGGTTCTGCTCTTATCTTCTTTTGCTCTTTCTGTGCTCATAATATTTTAAGAGAATTGAACTTGGAATACAACAAATTCCTGGCACCCACATGTTTAGTTTTATCCCATCCTGAGTTAGTATTCTTCAATTCTTTCAAGGAAACTGAGTGCTTCAAAAATATTTTTAAAACACTTTTAAACATAGATTAAATATATAAAAATTGTAAACAGTTTGATAACAGCATGGGGTTTTTTCCCCAAAAAATTTGGCAATAACATAAGGATAAAGCAAAAAGCTGGCACAGGCAGCATTGTGAGTTCTGGGTTCTGGAAATGGAGAATAGGGAGTGAAAACACAGAGAGGCTTGGAACAGAATCTGAGAGATGGAAAAATTGCCAATATACAAGGTAAAAAATGCCAAAAAGAATTATCATAGGTGATTATTCTGTGATTCTGCTGCTCACTGATGACTAATTAAAAGATCATTTTTACTTAATAAGAAGCCACCCATTCTTGTGGCTTTTTCAAAGTCATCAGTCAAAGCCTCATCATTAGATTTACTGATATAAAGTGAGGTCTGTTTTTAGTCTATATATTTTTTCTTCTGGACTCTAAATATGATTCTTATGGAAAAAGGAGTTTTGATCTGAGAATAATTTTATCCAAGAGAAGTGATAAATAGCAGTCCTTTCTGTTACTGAGTTTACCTCTTGTCCTCCCTTCTTGCCTGACCTTCTGTTACGATGAGTACTCCATAGGGGATCCATGCAATTCAGACATTCTATTATTTTTTATTTCATAGTCACAGTGAAGAGGCAAGTATCTTGAGAAACAGGGTGGGACAGTGGACTTGAAATGAGAAGCTCTTTTCCAAATGTTTACACTTACCAGTTGTATGGTTTGGACAAATCACTTAAACTCTCCAAGTCTTAGTTACTTGAACTTTAAAATGGAACAATAATATTTATGTTCCCTATCTCATAGTATTGTCTTGAGTAAAGATTTTTGTAAATTTACTATTGGGTATCTATCAAGCAGCTAGTATAGACAGTAGATAGAGCACTAGTCTGGAGGCAGGTAGATCAGAGTTCAAATCCTGTATCTATCATTTAACCCTGTTTGTTTCAGTTTCCTCATTTATAAAACCAGCTGGAGAAGGAAATGGCAAGCCACTGCAGTATTTTTGCCAAAAAAAATCCCAAATGGGGTCACAAAGAGTCGTAAAGAAATGAAACAAGAGAACAGCAACAAAAATAAGTAAAGTACTCTATTTCTTTACCTCAGCAACCATGACACCAAAGAGACAAAAAAAAAAAAAAGGCTCTATAAGACTTAATCCTTTCATTTCCAAAATTCCTACCCTGAGCTTCCTTTTTTCTGATTAGTGGTGACCTCAGGATTAATAGGTTAATAAATCAAGTAAAAAACAGAGGCTCTCTTTTCTAAAATATATAAAGAATTGACTTAAATGTATAAAAAGTCAAGCCCTTCTCCAATTGATAAATGGTCAAAGGATATGAACAGACAATTTTCAGATGAAGAAATTAAAAGCAATTTTAGTCCTATGACAAGGTGTTCTAAATCAGAGAAATGTAACTCTGAGGTACCACTACACACCTCTCATATTGATTAAGATAACAGGAAAAGATAATGACAAATGTTAGAGGGCATGTGGGAAAACTGGGACACTAATACATTGTTGGTGGAACTATGAATGGATCCAGTCTTTCTGGAGAGCAATTTGGAACTATGCTCAAAAAGTTATCAAACTGTGCATACCCTTTGATCCAGCAGTGTTACTCCTGGGCTTATATCCCAAAGAGATTTTAAAGGAGGGAAAAGGACCCACATGTGTAAAAATGTTTGTGATAGTCTTTTTTGTAGAGGCAATAAATTGGAAATTGAGTGGATACCTATCAGTTGGAGAATGGCTGAATAAATAATAGTATATGAATGTTATGGAATATTATTGCTCTGTAAGAAATGACCAGCAGGAGGAATACAGAGAGGCTTGGAGAGACTTACATCAACTGATGCTGAGTGAAATGGGCAGAACCAGGAGATCATATGACGATCAATTCTGATGGATGTGACTCTTTCCAACAATGAGATGATTGAGGCTAGTTTCAATGATCTCATGATGAAGAGAGCCATCTACACCCAGAAAGAGGACTGTGGGAACTGAGTATGGATCACAACATAATATTCTCATTCTTTTTGCTGTTGTTTGTTTGCATTTTGTTTTCTTATTCATTTTTTTCCTTTTTGTTCTGATATTTCTTGTACAGCAAGATAATTGTACAAATATGTTTACATATATTGGATTTAACATATATTTTAACATATATAACATTTTATCCATCTAGGAGAGAGGGTGGGAGAAGAGGAGAAAATTTGGAACACAAGCCTATGCAAGGATCAATGTTCAAAAATTATCCATGCATATGTTTTGAAGATAAAAAGCTTTAATAATTTAAAAAATAAGGCTCTATTGTTGATTTAATTATAGATTATCATTTTAATTGTTTGATATATTGCTGATTTGGTAATAGCTAATATTTATATATTGCTTTAAGTTTACAAAGTACTTTGCAAGTATTATCACATTTTATGTTTACAACAATCTTGGAGGCAGATGCTATTGTTAGAACCATCTTATATACAAAGGAAACTGAGGCAAATAAAGGTTAAATAACTTGCACATAGCATTATGGAGAGTAAGTGTCTGAGACTAGATCTCAACTTCCTGACTTTAAGTCCTGCACTTCATGCATTTTGTCACCTAGATACTTCTGATTTCAAGTAAATATTTCATAATTTTGTTCATGATAGCCTCCTTGAACAGAGGGATCAGTTCTCTATGAGTTACACGTGGTCTATTACACTCCTGAGTATATCCCAAACTAGATAAAGGAATAATTCTTATTTGATTTTTAATGTTTTGATGTATTTCTAAAAAAGATACAAAAACATATGATTTTCTAAGTCAACATGTAGTCTGTGGGATCCTATATATGGGTTAGTTCCCCCCATTCTCATTTGAGGTTGACCCTACTGCTCTAGAGAATAAGATGCCAAAATATGAAGCAGATAATAATGTTGATTAGTAGAGTCACAACTATAATCAAAGAGAACAGAGTGATAACATGTTAAGGATTCTGAACTTAACTGCTGTGGTCAATTTGGAAGAAGTCTATAATGGAGTGACACAAGGATCTTTCTCCTTCAAAATTTTTTACCAGAATGAGAACACAGAAAACATGCTTACTAAATAAACATAAAACTGGCATATAACTTGGTGGAGCACAAAGTTATTACAATAGAGCAGTATAGGATTAGAAGTAAGGATGACTGACTGATAATCTCCATAGCTACAATTCTGATGGCCTAGAGTGAGAATAAATCTGTGTGGAGGATGTGAAGTGCCATCACTCATTATTTCATTCCCCTTTCTTTGAAACTGAGTAATGTTTTCTTTACAGTAAACTCAACTTTGGCCAGATAAGTGACACCATAATGGATCATTCATTGAACTCGAAATCAGGAAGGCTCATCTTTATGAGTCCCATCTGGTCTCAGACATTTACTAGCTGAGTGACCCTAGGCAAGTCACTTAAACCTATTTACCTCAGTTTCCTCATCTGTAAAATGAACTGAAGAAGGACATGGTAAATCACAATAGTATCTTTGTAAAGAAAACCCTAAAATGGGGTCATGAAGAATGAGATATGACTGAAATGACTCAACTTCAACAAAAAATCCAATTTTTCACCACTATATTTTCTCCATCTTCTGGTGGAGAGTCATGTAACACCATTACTTCAGAAGAATCACAATAGTAGTTGATATAAAGGACAATGGAAAGATTCATATCAGATTTAAGTAGCTGATTATATTGCCAACAATACCTTGTATGTAAGAAATGATATTAAAAACATATATTATTCAAAGCATAACTAGCATGGAACAACCAGAGCTTTCTTTGTCTCAGTGTGTTAATATTGAAGGGCATATTTCCCACCTGCAGTGGTTTTTCACTAGTAGCATGGATAACTGGTTCCATGTTCCAAGATAGTCTTCTTCTGATTCTACATTTCATAATTGTTCTACTTCTTTTATATCCAGTTCTAAATCTATAAATTCTACTTCTTTTATCCCCTAGAACCAAGGGAAGTCAGAAAATACTACATGAACATTGAGTCAGGAAGATTCATCTTACGCTGGGCACCTCATTTCACCCTGTTTCCCTCAGTTTCTTTATCCCTTATAGGGGAAAAGTCCCCCACTTCTGGTAAAAAAGTACCACTGGAGTGGTCTATCCCTGTCTCTACCATTCCCCACCAAATGAAATTAGGTTCTGGGTGTCAGAATTCATATATTTTTTATATATATACACGCACACACACACACACACACACACACATATATATATATATACACACATAATATACATATATATTATATATACACATACATACATATACATATGTTTATATGTATATATTACAAGAAAGAGTAGCCAGCTGATATAGTGAGATAGAAGGATAACAGATACATGATCCATGTATAAAAAGAGGTATCCACAAAATATTAAAAGAAGCAGACCTCCAGAAGATTGGTTGTATACTTTGTAGATAATGAATTAAAAGAAGGATTATAATAATACAGCATGAAAAAGCCAATATATTTGTGATACAGAACCAAAAACAATGGTAGGAGCAACCGGTATTTTATCTCCAGGCATATGACAAGTAATCCTCATCCTGATCTCCCTGACTTTATTCCCCTTCTAAAGTGGCTTTCTTTAACCATTTTCCCTGCTTGCCCAGTCTTTGCCATAATCTCCTTCCAATTCAGAAGGAAGAGGTGTCTGCAATGCCATCAGGAACAGGTTAAGTCCATGGATGTCAAATAGAACAGAACAGTCCGAGATGTCAGCATGAACTACAAGAAGTAGACACAAGAAGTAAAGGGCAGTAAGAACTTGGCCAAAAACAACAATAAGGATAGTCAAATTATGACCTGGCAAAATGGGTCAGCATCATGTCTCAGAATATGCCAGTTATGGAAACTTTTAGCTATTTTACTTATTTCTTGAGAACAATTAGGTTAGGAAATGAAAGCCAGGTGGCAGAGAGAGTGGGAACAGGCTTGGGACAAAGAGTGAGATGGGAAAGACCAGACATGAAATTCATATACCCAGGAAAACCCACAAAAAGATGGGCCCTAGTGTTCCAAAGCAGAAGCTCACGTTGGCCAAAGAGGGTTTCTACAAAACTATTGAATGTTTGCAAAACGCTGCAGCTGCTGCATTCCAAGTAGAATAATGGAAACTTTCTTTTCTCTTCTCCATCAAGACATAACAAAAGCAGAGCTGATGTAATTAATGAAAAAAAGATGGCTGTTTGAAACCCAGGGAGTGCTGAACAACAGGATGGGATGGAAATGAGGCCCACATTTAGTGACAATTCATTAGCTATATGCTGTATTCTTATGAACATGATGTTTTGCTAAAATTCCCCTCAGCGGGGACAATACCAAACCAGGTTGGTGACTGACATAATATAAATAGTGGATGGATGGAGTGACTTCTTGAATATAAATTAGCTTAGTTCATCCAACCCAAAGAGCCTTACAACTAAATACCTCAATTTAATGGATCTGTTTTAAAATTCTTAGTAATGGCTTTTTCTGTGGTTACAAAATTCACTTTTCCAGATATCCTATCCTCCACTGAGGCTTTCATTGACAATGCACAAAGACCTCTCCCCCAACTCTTAACTCCTACCCCAAGGACAGATTACAAATGTCTTTTGCCAAATTTAGTTGCTCCAAAGAGAGAATGTTCTCAAATTAAATTTAAGTCTCTGAGGACTGGAGTTCATTTAAGACTGGTGAGACACACCTTTCCCTGCTCCAAAAGATAAATCCCATTGATATACTTGAGGATTTCACAAGTGTTTATGGAAAACAATTGGAGGAAATGTATTCCATTAAATACAGAAGTCCTAGGAATGTTTCAGAATTCTGATGAGATCTCATTATTCCATCCTGCATATCCTGGGCTTCCACCTTGGAGGCTCAGTTCAGAAATTCCATTACTTTCTCCACCCCATCCCCCTGCACCCGCATTCTAAGATGCTAAGGTGGGAGGCCCCCTTTGGAAAGATTAAGAAGTCTGGAGCACTAACTGCTTTAGTGTGAGTCACAGCTTTTTCAGCCTTATACCACCATAAGAATCAAGTTAGAAGAGAAGTGCTGGCTGGCTTTTAGATGAATGTCTATGAATCAAAGCAGGATGCTCTGACCTTGCTCAATATTTATTTAAATTTCACAGTAGGTGGCATTTACTCTGAGACCAGGAAATAAGTAACAATTATGTGAGCCCTTTCTACTTAAAAACAAGACAAAACACAAGAAGTTGGGTTCTGAAGCACAGAACAACTGGGTCTTTAGCAGTTCTTTCAAAATAAGTGTTTTGTTATGACTTAATTTATATTGAAATGCCAGTAAAGCTTTCCGGTTTATGTGTGCAAAACAATCTTAATTACATCCTTTCCTATTTTGTCAAGGAACACACAAGTCTTCTAAAACTATTACATTCAGACTGTTTGCAGGTTAAATCTGTGAACTCTTAGAAATAGTTTATTAAAAGGATTCTTCAGATTACTTCGTTTTATTGGTGCTTTCTTACAGCAAATATTCTAGTGGAGGCTTAGACACCTTTGTTATCCAGAAATATTTGACAAATGAGTAATTTTACTGCTGATATTTTCATTGCAAAATAAATTTAGTCAAATTGTCTTCTACCCTAATAGGAAGAAATTTTTGAAAACCACTGTCTTGTTAAGTGGAGGAAATATTGAATAACTATGTCCAAGGCACCAACATTTGGGTCTACCTTCCACTTTTCCATTCCTCTGCTGAAATTTGATATCAACACTGTTGCAGTTTATAGAGGAAGAACTGGTTAAGCTTTCCCTCTAGGCTCCTGTAATTCTTTCTTGACGTCCTATTTGAATGATTAACTGCAACAGAAGCTATCTCTCCTTTCTCCTCCTACCCTCATTCTGAATACTTTGGAGGCCCATACTGAGCTTAGCCTCTAGTCTACTAAAATGGAACATATGTAGCCAAACCAGAACTTTCTGATATCTGATTAATGTTTTAATCTGAAAAAGAAAAGGTTTATCAGAGCATCCAATTACTTTCTTCAAATATTTTAAAATTGTTCCAGGAAAAGAGAATTCTGTTTGGCCCTGGGGTAAAGGGATGTGGATAGGAACTAGGTAAAAGTCACAAGGAAGCAGATTTGACTCTATATAAAGAACTTCCAAACAACTGGAGCTTTCTGAAAATGCCATGGGATGCTTTGGAAGGAAAATCCTAAAGGCTTTTGAACATAGGCAAAAAAAAAAAAAAAAACTCATTAATGAAATCAAACATAAGATTCAAGTTTCTTTTTCTTTTCTTTTCTTTTCTTTTCTTTCATTCATTCATTCATTCATTCATTCTTTCTTTCTTTCTTTCTTTTCTTTTCTTTCTTTCTTTCTTCCTTTCTTCCTTCCTTCCTTCCTTCCTTCCTTCCTTCCTTCCTTCCTTCCTTCCTTCCTTCCTTCCTTCCTTCCTTCCTTCCTTCCTTCCCTCCCTCCTTCCCTCCCTCCCTCTCTCCTTCCCTCCCTCCCTCCTTCCCTCTTTCTTTTTCTTTCTTTCTTTCTTTCTTTCTTTCTTTCTTTCTTTCTTTCTTTCTTTCTTTCTTTCTTTCTTTCTTTCTTTCTTTCTTTCTTTCTTTCTTTCTTTCTTTCTTTCTTCCTTTTTTCTTCTTTCCTTTCTTTTTACTTTATTTATTTTTAAAATTTATTTGTTAAACTAAATACAGAATAAAAAAAGATTCAAGTTTCACAGAGAGATTCATGTCAAAGTAAAAAGCATTCAATTTTTCTGTATTCCTGGGGAAATCACTAAAGTTCTCTGAGGCTTAGTTTCTTCATATGTAAAATACAAATGAGGATATAGTTGATGATTTCTAAGAGACTTTTCTAGTTTTTGTCTTAAGAAACTTACGTGAGGATGCTTCTTATTTGTGTTCCATGATTTTATTTTGGATTGTCTAGCTATATAAATTAGTTCACTTTCTCCCTCCTTCCCTCCCTCACTCCCTCAACAAGCATTCAAGTGTCTGTTATTGAACTCAAAGATTGAACTCGGTACTGAGGAAAACAAAAATGAAATACAAAAAACCTGTTATTTTTGCTTTCCACAATGACACTGTATTATCATATACAGATGTTAGAATACAAAATCCATACAGAGTAGAATTTCAGTTCTTCCATATCTACTTCCTATTTCACAATAAAGAAATCACACATCTAATAGGCAGATGACAAATAAAATCTATTCATTTCTGGAAACCAGGAGATTAGTGAATATGAATGCTGGAATTTGACCAAAATTGTCTAAAAATGCTTCATTTTGTGTATTGCTGACCATCATTCTCCCAGAGATTATTATCATTCTTGCACGTTTACTTTTCAATTCATTCTAAGTACTTTCTTTCCCTTTATGTATTCTTTCATTTCTTTGGCCATATTATGGTAATACACTTTTAGTTGACCAGTAGAGGGCACCATCTACCATATTCTTGCCCTTAAAATAACTAAAATCCTGTAGGCTCGAGTGCTTAGTGACCTAAAATTGCAGTTTAAAAAAAAAAAAAAAGTCTCTGGAGTTTTCAGTCCCAAGTTTTCCTTTTGGAAGCTCTGCATGCTCTATATAATTGAACCCCTGTTCAGAGAGAGGAGGAAAAAGTATAAATAAAATAATCAATTCAATATGTTTGCATTAAAAAAATAAAGTGTTTCTTAGACATTGCATGAAAATTCTCCTTACTGATCCAGTTATTATAATTTCTTTTCATATCATAAGTTAGAAAGAATTTTTGTATTTATAATACAAAGGAAAATATGTTAAGATAGGCATATTAATGACGTGACCTACATGTTTTGTTGAGTGTCTATGGCTGATGTGTCTGAACTCCTAAAATAGCCAATTCCAGGTCTTTCCCTTACTTTTTTCTTTCCATCCCTTTGTCAATAAATTTTTTGAGTTTGCTGGACAACTATGCATAGAGAAATTACCTAAGACTGAGAACTTTGTGTAGCTTATTTTAAACATGCCTCATAAAGCATATGGAAGTGGTGAAGTGTCATTACAGTTGGATTTTATCCCAAGTATCTGAAATTCAGGTTCCTTGTCGCTATGTCATTAAAATCACATTTGCTCTTTTTTGCACCAGACAATAATTTCCATACTATTGCTCAAATGCCTGTTCCCACAACTGAGCACATAAACTGTTCCCTCTTCTGAAATGTTCTGCTTTATCTATAATCACCTCCTCCTCTACCCCATCCAGAAGATTTTTTAATCCATCTGTGATTTCATCAGTGTAGGGAACTGCCAGGGAAGAAACTCTTTCTACCAATTCAGATGTGTTACTATTCTTCACCTAAAAGAGTTCCCACCACCATCTTGTGCCAGACCTTGTACTTGAACATTGGTCTTGCTAACTTTAGGATCAGCTCTTGACCCCCTATGCACTGCTGCCTGCTGCTTGTCTGACTTATTCTGTAGTTATTTATATTTATTCTCTCTGTATTTATACATTTATTTGTTACCTTTCCTATTTGTTCCTTGCAAATTAGAATTTCTTGTTTCAGTCTTTGTTCTCTTAGCACAGTTCTTGACCCATATTGGGGGTGTTGTTCCAATCATATCTGACTCTTTTGTGGTTTTCTTGTCAAAGATAGGGGAGGACTGGGGCAGCAATGTGACGTAGTGGATAGTGAACCATCCCTGAAGTCAGGAGGCCCTGAGTTCAAATCTAGCCTCAGACATTTAACACTTCCTGTATGACCATGGGTAAGTCACTTAACCCCAATTAACTCAGCAAAAAAAAAAAAAAAAAAAAAAAAATACTGGAGTAGTTTGCTATTTCCTTCTCCAGTTCATTTTTTTTCCCTTTTGTTTTCCATATGGAAACACAATTTGATTTTTAAAAAATTTTTCTTCAGCTCATTTTTACATATGAGGAACTGAGGCAAACCTAGTTAAGTGACTTGGCCAGGATCACACAGCTTGTAAGTATCTAAAGAACAGATTTGAACTCAGGAAGATGACCTAGCACTCTATCCATTATACCATCTAGCTGACTTGTCTTCAAAGAGCAGTGGGATGGGGTGAGGGTGAGTCAGGGAGTAGGACAAGAAAAATGAATTATACATTTAAAAGTTGACAAACAAAATCAATTAATAAGCATTTATTAAGCTTGTCTTCAGAGACTAATATTTGATTTTATGGTTCCATAATTTTCAAATACATCCTTCATTTTTTTTGTCCCACCCTTAATCCCCTACCCTCATCCAATTGGTCTCTGAAAACAAGAACAGCATCTTAGAATTCTTTTGTAATTAGAATCATTTATTTTTGTATTATTTATTGTACACAGAAGGTTCTCATATGCTTACTTATATGTGAATTCTGAAGTGCCCCTTTCTAATCACAATCTCTTGATGCTCTCATCCAATGAAGGAAGCCCCGAAACTCTCTCTAAAACTCCTTGAAGGAGAGATTCTCCTTGAATCCTGGCCTCTGTAAAAAGCCCCGTCCAAAGGAAACAGGACAAAGAGCTTCATTCTGTTATCTAGGTGGTTCTAGTTGAGTCCAGAGTTGGAGATTAGTTGAGAAACACTCATTCAATTATAAGATTCTCTATTCAAATTCTAGCTCACGCTGTGCTGACCAGTCATCAAGAGCAAACCCCAGCTTGTAGATTAAATGAGCCAAATTGGGGCTCACTCCTTGCAGAGGACCTAATATGCCATCCCTGGCATAGCAGCAACCCTCTGCCCGCTGAAATGATATTCTCTTTCAGTGTTACCCTCTCTTTATCTTTTTCACCTATTTCCCTAATAAGACTTTATACCTCTCTGGTGGGATTTCTCTCTAAAAACTTTACTTTTCTGCCAGGACTCCTCCACTAGAAACTTTACTTCTCTGTCAGGACCTTGCCACTAAGGAATTCAGCCTTTCTATTCATGCATAGCAAAGGCTGACTTCCCAATGCCAATAATAAACTTCTTTTTACCAGTATAGCTTTTTGGGTTTGTAAATTCCTTTATGGAGGACCTCTGTGCCGTCAGAAGGGGGTTCCCACAACTCCCTACCCTGTGCTGAATCCTAGGGGGATTTAGGGAAGCCAAACCTGTTCATTTGGTTCCCTGAACCCCAAACTTGCCACTAATCTCATCATTTAAATCCCTGACCACCAGGAACCCTAATCTCATCATTTGGTTCCCTGATCAGAATCTAGATCTCATCATCACTCACTTATTTTCTTGCTTCGAAACTGCCCTTTTCCCTCCTCACCTCTATTCCCATGAATTGATGGTGCTCTTGGTAAAATGTTTAACCACTGGCTTTCTGAAGAAAAAACTTAAATGCTAATTAATTAAAATTTTAAAAACTTAAGTAAAATTTAAAATTGATGTACATTAACATTTTCTCTATTACTTTCTTAAGTCTAAATAATCAACAAAATTATAAATCAAATTCTGATTTGTAGCAATTGCCAATTTGTGATGTATAAATGCTCACTCTGAAAAATTAACAATTGGTTCTTCCCAGCTGACTTCAACATATTCCTGCTTGAATCCATCATTCTACTTGTCATTCTAACACTTAGAATCAGTCAATCCTCAACATGTATCCTGTCTCTACTACTCCTGAGTTACTGAATACTGTTGGAGGAAATCTTAAAACTGTGTCAACAAGATCCACCATGAATTATTATGATTAGACATTGAGGCAGCTGGTTGAGTGAATAACTGTCTGGTCTGGTGTGTATAGCCCCCAAACAGCCAGTTAGATGAGTTTTACAGTTATCTGACTTAAAGAGAACATAAATTCACATTAAGAAATAACACTTTTTAAATATCCGTTTAGGAGTGATTGTAGATTGAAAGAGTTTGTAAATGTTAAATTCCAGTAGAGAAAAGGATTGTTCAGCTGAAGAGTGGTGAGCATCAACAATCAATGATCAGGGAAGCAATTTCACATGGTGCTCATATTACCAAACAGACCAATAACATCTAACTCCACAATCCAGAGTTGGGAGCAATTCTAAGCATATTATTCCTTCATCTTGTGCTTCCCTTGTTCCTGTGTGTGCATGCTCTTTGCCACAGATTCTTCAGTGCATTGATGAGAGCATTTTCCATTTTTTGAGTATGAACACATGTTTTATTATATGTTAACTTTAATTTTATCTTTGCTTTTATTATCTTGTATTTTTGCTAACTAGTTATATTTAAGATCTAAAAGTGTCAATCCTAAAAAAGTTGACTAAAATTAATTGAAACAATAAATTCAGTAAAGTTGCAGGATATAAAATAAATTCACACAAATCATTAGCATCCTTGTATATCACAAACAAAAAACAACAGAAGAAGCTAGAGATAT
Source organism: Sminthopsis crassicaudata (assembly GCF_048593235.1). Taxonomy (NCBI): domain Eukaryota; kingdom Metazoa; phylum Chordata; class Mammalia; order Dasyuromorphia; family Dasyuridae; genus Sminthopsis; species Sminthopsis crassicaudata. The sequence continues at coordinate 258,470,739 of NC_133621.1, forward strand.
ATATTTTATTCAAAATAATTTCAGGTTTGAAATATTTGGTGATCTATCTACCAATATCTAATCAGGAACTGTATGAGTTCAACTATAAAACACTCTTTGCAGAAATATAGCCTTAAATAGTAATTATAATTAAAGTCAATGTAATAAACATGGACATACTATTGAAATTTATTTATTTATTCAGTGCTATAACAATCAAGCTACCAAGTTTTTAGAATTAGAAAATTAGTAATAAAATTCATGTGGAGGGACAAAAACTCAAGAAACTGAAGGTTAAAAATGAAAAAAAAAATGAAACAGAAGGGGAAAGAGGTCTATCAGTACCAAATCTAAAATTATAATATCAAGCTGTAATCATTAAAATGATTTTGTACTGGATACAAAATAGAGAAGTCTATTTTGGCACACAACATCCTCAATCAAATGAATGCACAATGTTCTATAAACCAAAAACTATTTATCGCGGATGAGGAGTCACTACTTGATTTTTTAAAATGCTGGTAAAACTGGAAAGCAGTTTGGAAGGAATTAAATACAGATCAATATCTCATACCTTATACCAGGAAAAAATCCAAATATAGATATGTACATTAGATATATTTTTTATTTTTTAATAGTTTTTATTTACCAGATATATGCATGGGTAATTTTACAATATTGACAATTGCCAACCTTTTGTTCTAATTTTTCCCCTCCTTCCCCCCCCACCAGATAGCAGGTTGACCAATACATGTTAAATATGTTAGAGTATAAATTAAATACAATATATGTATACATGTCCAAACAGTTGTTTTGCTGTACAAAAAGAATCGGACTTTGAAATAGTTGTACATTAGACATTAAAAGTGACTTCATTAACAATTTAGAAAAACAAAAAAGAAATTACCTTTCAAATAGATGGAAAGGGGTTTTAGAAACTCAATAAGAGTATCTCCTTAGATACAGAGGGATTGTGATATGCATGAATGGAACTAGGATTTTTTAAAAGTACTGAATATATAACTGTAGTTTGCATTTATCTAGCATGTCAAGGTTACAAACCACTCTATGTATTCTATCTTGGTTGAGCCTCACAGTAGAGTGAAGTAGGTAATGCAGATATTATTATCATTGTTTGACAGGCGAGAAATTTAAGAATCAGAGTTGAGTGTCTCATTCAATATCATGCAGCTGCTAAGTAGCAATTGTTTGGTCATTCAATCATACCTGGCTCTTCCTGACATAGTCCATGTGGTGTTTTTTTTTAGCAAAGATACTAAAGTGGTTTGCTATTTCCTTCTCCATTATATCCCCATCTTATACATGGGCAATTGAGGCAAATAGGGGCTAAGTAACTTGCTCAAGGTCACACAGCTAAGTGTCTGGATCCAGACAGAATGCTAGATGTTGTTCAGTTATTTCAGTCTTGTCTAACACTTCATTACCCCATTGGATGTTCTTGGCAAAGGTATTGCAGTATTTGGCCACTTCTTTCTTCAGTCCATTTTACAGAGGAGTAAAGTGAGGCAAACTGGGTTAAGTAACTTGCTCAAGATCACCGTCTGAGGCCAGATTTCAACTCAGGAAGATGAGTGATCCAGAGTCCAGGCTCAGCATTATCTAATGGGACCCAAATCCTAGTTTTCCAATCTGGCTTTTGCTTTAAGCTGCTGCTCACCGGGTGTTTTAGGCCTCTACTTCTTGAGCAATAAGCTAGTCTTTCTTCTTTCCCTTTTGTTATTAACACTTTTTAGCTCTCCATAACCATAGCTCAATTATCTGTCACCAGACCAAGCTGAGTCCCCCTTCTCCCCTCAGGCTAATTTTCTGAACACAGCAGTTTTTCAGAGTTAAAATATATATAATATCTCCATATCAAAAAACCAGCCTTCCATAAGAATTCTCCATTGTCTCCACAATCTTTTAAATACTTGAGACCCCACATTTTCATTTTATCATAGAAAATTTCCCCCTCCTCTTTTTTCCCTCCAGGCAGCTTCTCAATTTCATATTCCCTTTTTAAGCTTAGGGGTTAGGAACCCTTTCTTTTAGTGCATTTAAATGACCTAGAAAATTAGCTCAGTGTCTGGAAGTAGATTAATAGAAGTCTGTCCTTTGGGGAATCCTGCTTTATGAAATTTGTGGGAAATAATTATTTGATAATGACACTCAGTTATAGTGAGTAATTGTATTGTAATAATAATATTAAAATACCTTTATATCATGGAATTCAAATAAAAACTTGTCACCAATTAGCATCCAAAAAGGTTTATTCCAAAACTGCATTTTGAGATGGAGGTGATCCTAGGTTCTCAAAAACTCTGTCAGAAGAGGACAAGCTCTGGGAGATTATGCCATCCTGGAAAGGCTTCCAGCATAATTCTGACAAAAAGAAAAAAAAGGAGGAGGAGGAGGATGAAGAAGAAAAAGGAAAAAAAGAACACAAAAATGACTTCTAGCCTTATGCAATCTCCTCTCACATTTTCAGTAACAATGGCAAAGTAACAGAAGAATATTTATATTAACTACCAATATTCATTTAGCCATATAGCACTCTAAAGTGAGTACCATGACCATTGGCCAATAAATACCATTTTACTAAACTTGTTGACTCTTCTTTTTCTCTCAATCCCTCAGTACCTTATTACTCAACTGAAAAAACTCTTTAAGTTTCCCAAATATCTTCTGATTGCTATATCCAATAGTTTGTTTTCATTCCTCATTCTCCAAAGGGACTTATCAATAACATTAAAAGCTGTAGAGATACCAAGAAGGATAAGAAATGAGAAAAGGCTAGTGGAAAGAAGGTTTTAAAAGCTTTGCAAAAGAGCGAATTGAACCAATTCATCCCCAGTAATAGTTCGGCTTAACTATTCCACTGGAAAAGCCAAGCCACTGCACAATGTCTACTATCTAAACTAGAAGATGTACTTTGTCCATTATTACATACTTGTGCTCTAAACAAGATGGACAAACTATAATCTAGGTAGGTCTAGAATTGAACAAAAGAAGAGATTTCCTTTGGGAAATAAAACAGTGGTCTTAATGACACCAAATTTTTCCCTGAAAAAAAAAAAAGGCTGCTTTATTATTATTTTAGCAATGATAATCTTCCAATGATGCTCTATGGTTACTAGTCATGACATGCTAAAACCACCAAATCATTAAACTTTCAAGTCACTCAAAAGGCAATGGAGAGATATATGTTAGGCAGGAGTAGGTACCAAATATCAAGAGTTATACAAAAGAATCAGTATAAAGGACACTTATCAGAGAGATGTAAGATGCTAAATAAGATATTTAAGAAGGTGGGCCAGGCAAAAAGTTATCAAACTGTGCATACCCTTTGATCCAGCATTGCTGCTATTGGGCTTATATCCCAAAGAAATACTGAGTAGGGGAAAGGGGCCTGTATGTGCCAAAATGTTTGTGACAGCTCTTTTTGTAGTGGCTAGAAACTGGAAAATGATTGGATGTCCATCAATTAGAGAATAGTTGGGTAAATTATGGTATATGAAGGTTATGGAATATTATTGTTCTGTAAGAAATGACCAGCAGGAGGAATACAGAGAGGCCTGGAGAGACTTACATCAACTGATGCTGAGTGAAATGAGCAGAACCAGAAGATCGCTGTACACTTCAATGCTGTATGAAGATGTATTCTGATGGAAGTGGATATCTTCAACATAAAGAAGATCCAACTCACTTCCAGTTTATCAATGATGGACAGAGGTAGCTACACCCAGAGAAGGAACACTGGGAAAGGAGTGTAAAATATTTGCAATATTGTCTTTCTACCCAGGTTACTTATACCTTCGGAATCTAATACTTAATGTGCAACAAGAAAATGGGATTTACACACATATATTGTATCTAGGTTATACTGTAACACATGTAAAATGTATGGGATTGCCTGTCATCTAGGGGAGGGAGTAGAGGGAGAGAGGGGATAATTTGGAAAAATGAATACAAGGGATAATGTTATAAAAATTACTCATGCATATATACTGTCAAAAAATTTTATAATTATAAAATTAAAAAAAATTTAAAAAAAGAAGGTGGGCCAGGTAGGTATCAAAACTTTCAGATAACCAATATAGGAAGGTCTCTAGCTCATTAGATGGACCTTTAAGTTTAAAGGCAGATCTGTGTTCCAATTCCAGCTCTGCCATTTTCTATTTATGTAACTTTAAACAAATGATATAATCTTTCTGGGACTCAGTTTCCTCAGATGTTAAAAAGACAAGATTGGATTAAATCATTGCTCACAAGTGCCCTGCAAAACTACAAGAATGAGGCTTGAATAAAATTAAAATGTATTTGGTAAATATTTAACTAAATAAATACAAACATAATACACTATGAATATTATTAATTTTGTAGTTTTTAATTGGCATGAGGCTATTGTCTATTGGAGTTTGCCTCCACTGGATTGGATTACATGTAAGGTCTCTAAGACGGTATAATTCTAGAACTGAAGAGAAGAATTATCCAACATGAGAAGTCTTAGTAAGGTTTGCCCTGTATCATTGGAGGAAGTTTTCACAGTGAGGGGAGCGTAATATTCATAGCTGGTCTTGATAGCATAATTCAGAGGCTCACTGGTACAATCAGTTGTAATACACATAAATGCCTGTATATGTAAATATATCTATTTGTATATATTTATCTATCTATATCAATGTATTTATATGAAATTATATGTGTATGTTCTAAAAGCTTTAGTACAATTCATATAATTTATTGGAAATATTGGACACTACAGTGGAAAGGACATTGGGCTTATATTTAAGAAAACCTGGTTTTGAGTCCCATTTCTATAATTTCCTACCTGTGTGAAATACCAGAAGTCACTTACCTCTTTGTCTCCAATTGCTGATCTGTGAAATGGAGAAAATAATAGTTATATTATCACAGAATAAATCAGAAAATGGTTGTAAATCACTTTGTAAAACTGTATGCATTATGTTGATAATTTTTATTGCTTATAAATTCCTATTCAAAGCACCAACTGAAAATGATTATGGAGACTGTGGATCATTTTTTTTTCCAGTCAAGGAATAGTTATTGAACTTTTGTGTGGTATAGTAGAAAGAGCAACGGAATTGTGGTCAGAGGTGAGAGGTTCAAAGCCCACCTCTGGCACTTAGTGCTTCTCTTAGGTAAGTAAACCTCTCAGAGCCTCTTTGTTTTCTCATTGGGTGGACTACATGCCGTAGCTGAGGACCTTTCTAAGTGTGGGTCTTTGATCCCATGATCCTAAATTATCTCCTAAAGAAAAACACACACACAAAAAATTATTAGAAATTCAACCTCAATAAAAAGAAAATAATTTAAGGGGAGGCTGCAACTTGATCCTCCAATCATAGATATCAGAGCTGATTTGGCTACTATATTAGCTATCTCCAAGAAGCAGTGAGCTACATGAACTGTAAAACTGAGGGATAAGAGGTTGCTTATTTGATACTGAGAATACTATTAGCATATAATACATACTAATAAATAACACCAAGACAAATGGAAAGATTAGTCTTTAGACTGCATAGGGAAACAATTTTTTTTTTTTAAGAAAAGATTTGTTATGACTGTGGAGTAGTTTTTAGCATTCCAGTCAGTATTTCACATATGTTTATAATTGGTAAATGATTAGTTATTAACTTTAGGATAATATTATAAAATTATTTAACTATCCAAAGTTCTTAACTCCCAATTTTTTTAAACAGTGATTCATTTCCTCCTATTTTTAAAATGAACATGTAATTAACATATTTGACATGTATTGGTCAACCTGCCATGGGGGGTGGGGGGAAGGAGGGAAAAATTAGAACAAAAGGTTTGGCAATTGTCAGTGTTGTAAAATTACCCATGCATATATCTGGTAAATAAAAACTATTAATAAAAAATTTTTTAAAAAGATGAACATGTAAACTATGGAATATTGTGGATTTAATTAATTAATTACAGTTTTAGAGATAGGAGAATGCTTACAGAGGCCATCTCATTCAACTCCCTTATTTTCAGATGACCAAGAGACTTTAAATAGTCAAGATAGTAATTGAAATACACAGGATTTGAAATTATGTCCCATTACTCCAAGATCTTTCTCCTGTACCACATTGCCTCCAACACTATGACTGGTATTATGCAGTACAAGAGAAAGTTGCTAGGAATACATGCGAGTTAGATTGTAGCTTTATGAAAACCAAGCAAATAGAATGTGGAGCTTTCTTTTGGATCATCAAATAACCTATTTTGTATTTTTTGAATTGTTCTAGAAAATTCCTATATTTTTGAAGATATTCCTTAGTTTTTCATTCAACTACAGCTTCCCTTTCTAACATGTCTTTTATTTCTTTGTCCTGATCAATGTTTACCTTACATTAGTTACTAAAACAACCATTAAAACAAGAAACAAAAAAATAAACAAACAAAAAAAAAAACACTCTATCTTAATAGGGTTCCTTATATGAATAATCCAGTCACTAAAGAGAGTGATGATCTCATTGGGATAAGTTTCATCATCCTTCCCAACACTTCTCCATGTTTTTCCATGAGTTTGCCAAAGTCCAGGGGACTCACCTGACATACTAGTGCGTCTTCCTCTCCTTTTCTTGATATAGTGAAGGTTGTACTAGAGTACATGGCCTATCCTTAAATAATCCTTAGATAAAGAGTTTACTCTTGCCACATGATCAGGTTACCTTTTTTTCCTCTCACATATTATCTCTTTTATTTCTTCCTAATTTCTTGTCTGTAAAATATAATAGTCCACTCATACTCACCATGAATCTCTACATTGCCCTTAAATGATATTCAATCCCAGTTTTTCAGAATTGAATAGAATTATATGACTCAAAGTCACACAGTGACTCTGAAAGAATATTGAATGATAACAACTTATGTTTATAAAGTACCTTACAGATATATTTATTATTTGAATCTCACAAATATTATAGTGTGATAGGGGTATTGGTCATCAGTTCTGTCTGTAGTCAGGAATGTGCTGGTAAATGTTTAACCAATCGGTTCTCTGAATAAAATACAGCATACACTTTTCAGTTGAATTCAAATTATGGATTTTTTCACATCTTTCTAAAACTTAGACAATTAGCAAAACAATAAATCAAGCTTTAATTTGTAGTACTTGCTGATTTCTGAGGCTTAAGCCTCACCTTGAAAATTTTACACTCCATTTATCCTTTATAAACTGACTCAAAACTTCCATGGCTGTAGTATTAAAATCTACACTTAGTAATGACTACAATCAACTGTAAATCCTTCTTCTGCTTGTCAAGGGAGCGAGATGTTTCAAAATCTCTCAAGGACTTCCTAAGTGAAGGGAGTGCAGAATACTTTTTGGCCACTAGATGGTGCTCCAGACACCCATTGAGTATTATCCCTTTTCCTTTTCCCACTGTTCTAGGTCTCTTGACTGGCAAATTGCCACATTAGTCCCAGTTCAATGGAAGTCTAGAAGTGATGGTCCAGAATTTCATCAAAATGAACGATTATGTGAAATATTCCCTCCAAGTCACTGAGTCTTCGTTTCTCATGGACTCTACTCCCAAACTCACAGGATTCCTTAATTCATAATCCATGGCCAATAGTTTATTAATACAATTAAATAATTTAGGAAATTCAAATGAACAAAAATATGGCAAACTTCCAGGCCAATGGTACTTGAGTTGTTTATTTTCCTCTCCAAGATGTTCTGAGGGGAACAGAAAGGAAAAGGAGTAGATGGATTTAAAAGAAGCTGATTTTTAAAATTTTTTTTATTTTTTCAGCAAATTGCTCTAATCATTTATCAAGTGGGGAGTGCCTCTTCTTCCAATAAATTTGAATAGGTTCCTTATAAATCTTGAAAATGAGATTTTAACCAAAAAATTTGCTTCAAAGATTTTTTTTTCCCCCTCCTAAGCCCTTCTTCTTTTATGGAGTTTTCAAAATAAGAATTCTAAGCTCTAAATATTCATATAAAATGCTCCAAATAACCTCAAAAGGTATACACATATAAATATGTGTATCTATAGATGTCTATATTTGTGTATAGTTTTAGTATTTATATATGCATATAGTATAATTTTACATGCACACACCCACATACACAGAATCTGCCTTTGAAAGGCTCAAAATTCAATGAGAGAAGACAAGACATGAAAAGAGGGGCAAGATTGAGAGAGAGAAATAATAAAGTCCTGAATCATGGGGGTCATTAACAGGGGGCTACTTTGAGCCCCTTCCTTATATAGAAGATCTGGAAGGAGCTCTCTGAAATCCACCTTTCATCTTTCCAATCAGGGAAAGGGAGGAGCCCAAGAGTCAAGAAGGTCTGGGTTTCAGATGAAGTCTCGGTGAATAATGAGGTATGGAATTATTAGATGGCTGCCATGAACCCTCTTTTAAAACAGAAGATCTGGAAGATATACTTGTGACTACACAAGAGGAAAAAAAAAGTTGTAAATAAATTGCAATTCTTCCAGAATATCTTCCAGATCTTCTGTTTAAAAAGAAGGTTCAGAGTCCCTGCTAAGTGCATGGCCAAAATCAACAATATGCTCAGGAATAGTCTTCTTTCATTTCCCATTGTCTCAAGGTAATTTAAAAGTCCCTTAATGGTTGTACATGAACCTAATAAACTCTGCTTATAGTGCCTTTTCCATAAGTAGAATCAAAACTCCTTGACTGGCAGTGAAAAAATAAAATAGCTAGTGGACTTGAGTATCCAAGACACCAGAAAGTAGTTTATATATAAAAGACATGCTAACATTTATAGTCTAGAATAAAGCCTATATTAATTATATTTATGAAATAGTTATAGTACATGTGTCTGTATTTACACTTGTGGCTATGTCTCAGTGTGTATATACAAAGGCCTGACATCTGTGGACTATTTGAATGCCTGAAATCATAGCAGTTTTAAGTAGAAAGGATTTTTATTTTAAAAATAAAGAAGAAATCCCATACTATTAACTGTAAAACTTTACACCTTGCAGCTGCCAATTGTAATCCACAAGGAGCCAGAGTTCCTAGCCATTTACTAGAAATGGGGACTGAGGGTCTGTGTAAGGAAGAAAGAAAGAAAAAAAAACCCTCTTGTCCCCTTCCATTTAAAGAGAAAAACAAACTTCCTATGCCTGCCACCCTATAGGGGAATGATTTTATTCTTGTGCAGGGAGGGGAATAGGGAAAGCTGATAAAATCTTCAGAGCAAGAATATTCCTGGTCCCTGCAAAGTAGTGAAACGTACCACAGAGTGTCATTCAGACTCAACCAGACTCGTTTGTGTAGAGTCTGGATGATAAGATGATAAGAAACTACAAGAGTATTTTTAGATCTTTTTAAAACTTAAATAGCTCTTTCACACCATTACTATATTCATTAGACTTGCTTGTAATGAGGGCTGATTTTTTTTTTTTTGGTGCATATGAAATATGCCAAATTAAGCAGAGTGAAATAACTTTGAGTTTTCTTCTTTTAACTGCCTCTGCATTTTTTATAGTTCTTTTGAATAGGGATTCTTAATTTTCAGTTAATATTTATCAAGGACCCCCTATAGGCAAAGCACTCTGCTAAGCACTTGAGGAAAGATATATAGCTATTAATCAAAGATGGGTATGGAAGGCTCTAGTGGGCAGAGACTATGCCACCCACATAAGCAATAAATTGGCTCAGTAAGGAGACCCAGACAACTTACTTGAATGTTTATTTAAATTTAGAACTGAAGATAAGCATTATTTTTTCAACTTAAAGTACATTTTTATTTCCTCTGCCCTCCTTTCTCCTGTCGCCTCTTGGCTCTTTGTACTGATTTCCTTCTTTCTTCAACCTCCTTTCAATGGGCAGCCCAGAAAACATTCTAGGTCCAACAGAGGCTTTCCAGAGTTTGTGCTCAAAGGAATCTTGAAGGTCTCCAATCATTATGGCCATAATTTTTCCTATTTGATCTTGAGAAAATCATTTAATTTCTCCAAAATTCATTCTTCTAAATGTGAAACTTCTAAATCCTAAAAAGAGAGAAACAGAGATAGAGAGATAGAAAGAAAGACAGAAAAAAAAGAGAGAAAGAGCCAGAAAGAGAAAGGCAGAGAGAGATTGAGAGAGACAGACAGACATTTTTGAAATCATCAGTATCAATCTGATAGCTGGAGTAGTGAAAATGAATGAATCCTTTGAAGAAAAAATATCAAACAAAAAAGCAAGGATAAGGACGTCAAAGGTACCATTTGCTTTTTTCTACTACATAACCCAAATTTCCCTTGACAACTCTTACAACATCTAAGAAATTATGCCCACAGGTCTTTCAAGTTTCCTGTTATTTTCATCTAACCAATCAGTTCCTCCTTATGAATCAGAACCAGGTCCTTGATATCAGCTTTTTTTATTCAGAACTTCCTCTCTTTTCTAAAGCCAGGATTATATTCTGATTTGAACATCAACAGTTTCTATTTGTTCTGCTTATGCTGAGTATTTTGAGTATATTTCATACCCTATAACGATGAGGTAAATAAGACCCCAGCAAAAAAGACCTCTGGTACTTGGTACCTTCCAGGAATAGTTAACAGGAAAAGGCCTAAATTTTATTGTTTCTGTTACTCTATATGCAAACCCGGAGCAACACAGACAGAAGTATCCTCTTCCATAAGTAGGCCTTTTGTTGTTTAAGTGGTCCTTTGCTTCAGTAGGCTCCAGTTGAATTTCTCCTTGCATTTCAATGCAATTCCTTGCAGTGACATGATCCCATAGTTACTCTATCCAATCAGAAGGCCACATTATAATGTTAACCCCAGAGGTTATTTTTTTCCCTTGTAAAAGTACTTACTTGTACCCCACTTCCTTGCTTATTTATTAGCCCACCAGTCAGTGGGCTACATATACTCCTTTTATCCCACTTCAGCATCACAGAGACTAACTCCTTTAAGGGTTTCCAGCTTGCTAAACCTGACAATGACTGGTTCATCAGGAACTCTGTTTTCTTGTTAATGGCTAAACTCCCCTTTTGGAAAATTAGCCCCCTGACAGCAGCTTAATAAAATCTTTTCCTTTTGCCTCAGAGATAGTCTAAGCCTACAAATTCTTTTGAGACACCTTATCCTAAATCCTTATGTACTTTGGGGCTGAAACTCACTCCCCAACATTTGGCGGACTATATGGGAGAGTCCTGAAACCTCAATATACTTTGGAGGGTTCATATTTCTGCACCCTATACTCCATCATTAATATCTCGGCTTTTCCTTCCTTTTATATTCTTTCAGGTCCTTTTGCTCTTTCTCTTCCAACTCCACTTAGATTCATAGCTTTCTCCTTAAGTGTCTAATTGTCTTGTATACAGAGCTATATCCCCAATGTATTCCCATTCGGCTACTAAAGTAATTTTCCTGAAATTCAAGCCTGATTATGTCACTGTGAGAAATATAAGAAGTTAGGTTTCCACAGATACTGTCAAAACAGGATGAAGGGAGGATTGAAATATCTT